>NC_050463.1:9496057-9746536 GCF_903995425.1 Onychomys torridus
CAAGAAATTAGACATCAAAATGCCCAACAGTCCAATTAAGAAATGGGCTATAGAACTAAACAGAAAATTCTCAACAGAGGAAGCTCAAATGGCTGAAAGACATTTAAGGAATTGCTCAACATCCCTAATTATCTGGGAAATGCAAATCAAAACGACTCTGAGATACCACCTTACACCTGTCAGAGTGGCTAAGATCAAAAAACACAGAAGACAGCTTATGCTGGAGAGGATGTGGAGCAAGGGGAACTCTCCTCCATTGCTGGTGGGAATGCAAGCATGTACACCCACTTTGGAAATCAATATGGCACTTTCTTAGACAATTGGGAATCCATCTCCCACAAGACCCAGCTATAGCACTCTTGGGCTTATACCCAAGGAATGCTCAATCATTACCACAAGGGCACATGCTCAGCTATGTTCATATCAGCAATGAATATATAACATACCTAAACTTATGAGACAATATAAAAGCAGTACTAAGAGGAAAGTTCATAACACTAAATGCCTACATAAAGAAGTTGGAGAAATCTCACACTAGTGACTTACCAGTACACATGAAAGCTCTAGAACAAAAAGAAGCAAACTTACCTATGGGGAGTAGACACCAGGAAATAATCAAATTGAGAGCTGAAATCAATAAAATAGAAACAAAGAGAATAATACAAAGAATTAATGAAACAAAGAGTTGGTTCTTTGAGAAAATCCACAAGATAGACAAAACCCTTTCCAAACTAACCAAGGCAGAGAGAATTTAAATAGACTTATAGACCCTAGGGAAATAGAAGTAGTCATTAAACTCTCCCAACCCAAAAAAGCTCAGGAACAGATGGTTTCAGCACAGAATTCTACTAAATTTTCAAACAATAGCTAATAGCAACACTCTTCAAATTGTTCCACACAATAGAAACTGAAGGAACATTATCAAATTCTTTCTGAGACTACAGTTACACTAATACCCAAACCACACAAAGATGCAACAAAGAAAGAGAATTATAGACCAATATGAACATAGATGTAAAACTACTCAATAAAATACAGGCAAACCAAACCCAAGAACACATCAAAAACATCATCCATCATGATCAAGTTGACTTCATCCAGAGATGCATGGATGGTTCAACATATGAAATTCTGTCAATGTAATCCACCATATAAACAAATTGAAAGACAAAAAAACAAACACATGGTCATCTCATTAGAGGCTGAAAAGCCTTTGACAAAATTCAACACCCCTTCATGATAAAGGTCTTGGAGAGATCAGAAATAAAAGAAACATTCCTAAACATAATAAAGGCAATTTACAGCAAGCCAACATCAAATTCAGTGGAGAGAAACTCAAAGCAATTCCACTAAAGTTAGGAACAAGACAAGGTTGTCCACTCTCTTCATACCTATTCAATGTAAAACTTGAAGTTCTAGCTAGAGCAATAAGATAATAAAAGGAAATGAAGGGGATACAAATTGGACAGGGGGCTAGAGAGATGGCTCAGAGGTTAAGAGCACTGACTGCTCTTCCAGAGGTCCTGAGTTCAATTCCCAGCAACCACATGGTGGCTCACAACCATCTGTAATAAGGTCTAGTGCCCTCTTCTGCTTGGTCATACATGCTGTATACATAATAAATAAATAAAGCTTTAAAAAAATTGAAAAGGAAGAAGTCAAATTTTTGCTATTTGCAAATGATATGGTATAGTATACATGAGTGACCTGAAAAATTTACCAGGGAATTCCTACAGCTACTAAACACCTTAAATAATATGTCAGGATATGAGATTAACTCAAAAAAAGAAACAGCCCTCCTATATACAAATGATAATGAGCCAATAAAGAATTCAGAGAAATATCACCCTTTACAATAGCCTCAAATAATATAAAATAACTTGGGGTAATTCTTAACTAAGCAAGTGAAAGACTTGTATGACAGGAACTTCAATTCTTTGAAGAAAAAATTAAAGATATCAGAAAATGGAAAGATCTCCCATGGTAGGAATATCATAGTAATAATGGCAATCTTACCAAAAGCAATCTACAGATTCAATCAATCCCTATCAAAAATCCAACACAATTCTTCACAGACCTCAAAAGAATACTCAGCTTCATATGGAAAAAAAATAGGATAGCTTAAATAATTCTGTACAATGAAACAACTTCTGGAGGCATCACCATCCCTGATTCTATCACCACTATAAAGCTATAGTAATAAAAACAGTTTGGTGTTAGTATAAAAACCAACATGTGGACCAGTGAAACTGAATTGAAGACCCTGACATTAATCCAAATACCTATGAACTCGTGATTTTTTAACAAAGAAGCTAAAATTATGCAATGGAAAAAAAGACAGCATCTTTAAAAAATGTTGCTGGGACTCCAGGGAGGCTACCTAGAAAATGGGACCCTAGGAAAGACCCAAGGATTACCCAATGACAGAGAAATGGATGAGATCTACATGAACAACCCGGATGACAGTGGGAGTAATGAAGGGCAAGATTTGAGGGAAAGAAAGCTTAGGGGAGCAGGAGATCCCAGCAGGATCAAGAACAGAAAGGGAGAACGAGGAATAACAGACCATGATAAATGAAGACCACATGAGAACAGGAATAGGCAGAGTGCCGGAGAGGTCCCCCAAAATCCACAATGACACATCCTCTGTAGACTGCTGTCAGTGGTCGAGAGAAAGCCTGATCTGACCTAGTCCGGTAAGTAGATGGCTAAACACCCTAACTGTCTTGCTGGAACTCTCGTCCAATAACTGATGGAGCTCCAGGTGTCCAACTGCCGAGAAAGAGGAAGGTCTACAAGAGCGTGAATTGTTGAATCCAAGACTGCAAAAAGCACAGGGACAAATAGCCAAACGAATGGAAGCACATGAATTATGAACCAAAGGCTGTGGAGCCCCCAGCTGGATCAGACCCTCTGGATAAGTGAGACAACTGAATAGCTTGATCTGCTTGGGAGGCACCCAGTCTGTGGGACTGGGACCTGTCCTTAGTGCATGAGCTGGCTGTTTGAAACCTTGGGCTTACACAGGGACACTTTGCTCAGTCTGGAAGGAGGTGACAGGACTTGCCTGTACTGAATCCACCAGGTTTAAATGAATCCCCAGGGGTGCCTTGATCCTGGAGGACATGGGAATGAAGGGGAAGGGCTAGAGGGAGGGTGGGGGTAGGGGCGGGAGGGGGGAGGACAGGGGAACCCATGGCTGATGTATAAAATTTAAAACACATAATAATAAAGAAAAGAAAAAGAAAAAAATGTTGCTGGGATAACTGGATGTCAACATGAAGAAGAAAGTAAATAGATCCATATATATTGCCATGCACAAAACTCAAGTCCAAGTGGATTAAAGACCTCCACATAAATTCAGTTACAATGAACCTGATAGAAGGCATTGGAAAGGAAAGCACTGCTTAAATATGACACCAGTAGCACAGACACTGAGAACAACAATTAATCAATAGGACTTCCTGAAACTGCAAAGTTTCTGTAAGTCAAAGTACATGGTAAATAAGACAAAATGGCAGCCTACAGAATGTGAAAAGATTTTCACCAATCCCACATCTGACAGAGGGCTGATCTCCAAAATATATAATGAACTCAAGAAACTAAACAGCAAAATATCAAACAATGCAATAAAAAATGGGCTACAGATCTAAACAGAATTCTCAAGAGAAGAATCTCAAATGGCTGAAAGACACTTAAGGAAGTGCTCAACATCCTTAGTCATCAGAGAAATGCAAATCAAAAGGACTCTGAAATACTATCTTATACCTGTCAGAATGGCTAAGATCAAAAACCCTGATGACAGCTTATATTGGAGAGGATACAACTTTCTTGCACTGTTAGTGAGAGTGCAAACTTGTACAGCCATTTTGGAAATCAGTATGGTAACTTCTCAGAAAATTGGAAATCAACGTACCTCAAGACCTAATGATACTACTCCTGGGCATGTACTCAAGGTATGCTCAATCATACCACAAGGACGCTTGCTCAACTATGTTCATATCTGTGTTGTTCATAATAGCTAGAACCTAGAAACAACCTAGATGCCCCTCAAGCAAAGACTGGATAAAGGAAATGTAGTAAATTTATACAATGGACTATTACTCAGCACTGAAAAAACAATGACAATATGCAACTTTCAGACAAGTGGATGGAACTAGAAAAAAATCATCCTTAGTGAGGTAACCCAGATTTAGAAAGACAAACTTGTTATGTTCTTACTCATAAGTGTATAAGAGATGTAATTCAAAGTATAACCAGACTACAACCCACAGCTCCAGAGAAGCTAGCTAAGAAGGAAGACTCTAAGAGGGAAGCATGGATCACCCTGCTAAGGGGATAAAGATGAGATCTCCATAGTAAACTGGGGATGAAGGGATGCAATAGAAGGGAATAGATAGGGAATGAGAACATGAGGAAATGGGATGGTTGAGCTGGGGAAGGGATGGTATGTAAGAGCAATGAAAAAGATATCTTGCTAGAGGCATTATGGGGTTAGGGAGAAACCCATTGCCAGTGATAGTCCTTGGTATCCCCAAGAAAGACCCCAGCTTTGACAACTGACAATAGTGGAGAGGGTAACTGAACTGGCCTACTGCTGCGGGGCTGCAGGAACATATCATAAGAACTCAGCTGGTTATGGCAAAGTCACTACCTGGAGGGATCAGGGAATTCCTCCAGAGGAAGCCAAATCTCAAGGAATTTTTGGTGTTACTTGGCTTGTTATATATCAGCTGTATTCTGTTATGAAATCATGTATGCCTTCATAGTTTTCCCAATTGACTTTTCCCTAAGAAGGACTAACAGTGCAGACTAATCACTCTCTGGACATACACATTCCAGGAATTTGGAAAACAGCCTCAGGGAAGGCTTTCTCTAGAATCAGATATCTCCCTTAGCCACTTTCAAGGACTACAGGAAGCACCGCCCAGGTGGGCCCCCAACTTCTGACGACTAACAATAATAGCACACATGCAAGTCTCCTGACAACATAAATTCCACAAGGGGACACTGCCTAGGTCAGATGGACATTAAGTAATAGCTTTACACAATTTAGCTCGGACCCTCCCTTTTTATACTGGGACTTCCAGCTCAGAGGAGAGAGAAGAGAAAAGAGAATGGAAGAACTAGATGGGTAAGAACTTGAGAGGAACAAACTGAGATGGGGAAGGACTAGATTGAAAGGCTAGAAGAGAGTACTAGAGGAACAAGATGCAAAATGAGGAAGAGCCAGATGGGGAAAAATGAGGAAGAGCCAGATGGGGAAAAACAAGATGAGGAAGAGTCAGAGAGAGAAGGAGATGGGAGAGGAGCTGATAGGGGAAAGAACTAGATGGATGAGAACCTAGAAGAGACAGAACAAGGTGAAAGAATTAAGATAGAACCTAGAGGGAACAGTAGTTAAATATAGAGAGAAATCAGGCAAGAAAGGAGCTAGACGTGAGAGCAGAATAGAAGCTGTGTAGAGAGAAAACTATCACAGAATAATAAAGTGTATGAACTAAGGAGTTTTGTGTACATAGATTCATTTCTTTTCATCAAAGATTAATTATCAGCTGGTTGTAGATTCTTCCCGGACCCTAGGAGGGGACTATAGAGGGGCTGGACTCCCATAGTCACCGATAGCCTACCCCATTGATCAGATTGGTGAATACCCTAGCTGTCATCATAGAACCTTTATCCAGTAACTGACAGAAGCAGATGCAGAGATACACAGCCAGGCACCAGGCCGAGCTCCAGGAGCCCAGTTGAAGAGAAGGAAGAGGGATAATATGAGCAAGGGGGTCAAGGTCATGATGGGGAAATCTACAGAGACAACTGAACCAAGCTCATGGGTAGTCACAGTCTTTAGACTGACAACTGTGGAGCCTGCATGGGACTGAAGTAGGCCCTCTGCATACAGGACACAGTTGTTTAGCTTGGTCTGTTTTAGGGGCCTTTGATAATGGCATCAGGATCTATCTCTGGTACATGAGATGGCTTTTTGGACCCCATTACCTATGGTGGGATGCCTTGCTTAGGTTTGATGGGGGAGGGGGGCTTGGTCCTGCCTCAATGGAATGTACCAGGCTTTGCTGAGTTCCCATGGGAGGAGAGCATGGGGGGTGTGTTGGGGAGGAAAGCTTGTGGGGGGAATGGGAGGAGGGATGAGAGGGGGATGTGTGATTGGTAGGTAAAATGAATAAAAGCAATTTTTAAAAAGTTATAAACATGGTTGTAAGTGGCAATTCATGGTGGGATGGGAGTCTCTAGCAGGAGGGAAAACAATAAAGAAGGTGAAGGATAATTTTTTGTGTGGCCCAGCGAAGCTTCAGATGCTTGTCATATAAATTAGGATATAAGATGAGCATATGAAGGGACAGAGCATTCAGGGAAGGAGCAGAAAGCAAGTCAGCAGAATTCTACAGTTCAGGTGAGTGGTTGAGGGAAGACACATCAGTTCATACATAGCCTTAATATTCATGGCCACTGGTGCTAGTGGGATGATTGCTGGCTGGCCAAACAGGAAGGAGATATCATTGTTAGAAAATAGGAAAACTATTGTTCCCAACATCCACACAAAGCAGTTCACCACCACTTGTAACTCAAGCTCCTATGGATCTGGTACCCTCATCTGGCATTTTGGGAGATGCACTCACATGCACACACCACCACAAACATTACACACAATTTAATAATAATTTCAATAATGGCACTTGCACTAGAGGAGCAGAAGCAGATGAATCTCTGTGATTTTGAAGCCAACCTGTTCTATGTAGTGAGTTCTTGGACAGCCAGACCTATATAGAGTGAGACCCTTCTTAATGAAATAAATAGTAACAAAGTAATAATTTTTAAAACTAAAAACATAATATTTTATACAAGTTAGACATAAATTATGCTTTGATCTGAAAAAGAATAGTTCTGTCTGTGCTCCATGTGCATTTCTGGTCCCCGTGGAAACCAGAAGAGGGTATTGGATCCCCTGGAACTGAAGTTACAGATAGTTGTGAGCCACAATGTTCTTGACTGCTAAGCCATTACCCCACATGCTGTTTCCTATCTTTGTGCTATTATATCCACAGATGTGTTTGTTGTGGAGTAAATTTTGTATGTGGTCTATGTGGAAAAAAAAAAAAAAAAAGAAAAAGAATGGTTCCTTAGTACTTTTTTTTTCTTCTTGCCATGCTATAGATAGAGTCGTGCATGCTAGAGAAGCTCTCTACTCAACCCTGCCATTATACTTTCTTGGTGTTCCTCTTATACCTGTTTGATCCCATGGGTCTGTACCCTATCCTCTACTTACCCACACAAAAACCACTGTGAGGCTCAGTCTTAACCAAAAACATTGAAATTCAAGAAAAGGACATAGGTATGAAGTAGCTTCCTACAATAAAGAAGAAAGTCTTAGACTTGGCACCTGGCCCTTTCTGGGCCTCGGCCTTTTCACTATAAAACAGAAGAGATGTTTCCAGCCTTGGGGAAGGTGCATAGGCCCGTGTAGATCCAGCTATGCACAAGGTTCCCCATGTTCCTGCTGTAGAATCTGGCTGAGTCCATCCTTGGAAGCTGAGGTAGCCTTACTCCAGGTACTGGGATGTGTCCAATTAAGAAAACATGGAGAATTTTTTTCTTTCTCATTAGTCATTCACTCAGTCTCTTTTCACTCCTCTTCATTTAAATACTAAGTTCATGGTTGTCATTTTGTTACCTTTGAAATTTCATTGGGATCTGGGCTGAGTCCATTTCCTGACGCTTATTTAAAGTAGCAATAACGCCGTGTGTGCATTCTTTGTGTGAGAGGACTTTAGAAGCTATTAGTGAGAACTCAGTTTACTGTGGTGGATAAGGTTTGAAACCTTCAAAATGAATTCACTCTTTTGTACCAGTTGACATTCCTCCCAGGAGTGAATAAAAATCCACTTTTCCCTTATCTTGCCAGCATATATCTGTTAATCATATTTTTCAATGTATTTTATAGACAGGTCATCTTGCTGGCCTGTAACTGACTAGATAAAGCAAGCTGGCCAAGAATCAATGAAATTCATATCCTTCTTCCTCTGGATGTGTGGGAATGCCTTCAATTGTAGCTCCATCATAAGGTTTTTTGTTTTTTTTTTTTGTTTTGTTTTTGTTTTTAATATTACCCATTCTGACCAGCTGAGAAGCACTCAGCTTTGGTTTTGACTTTGTAATTTCATGACTAATAAATATATATGGTGGTTGTAAAAAAGGCTCAGCCTTTAGGAGTACTTCTTGCTCTTCCAGAAGACACAGGTTGCTTCTCAGTTCCCACATTATAGCTCACAGTTGTCTGTAACTCTAAGATATCAGATTCTTCCTTTTCTGTGGTCACCAGACACTCATGGGGTGCACATCCATGCATGAAAATGACATATGCATTCACAAAAAATTAAAAAATATATTTTAAAAATTAAAACATTTATACATGTGTATGTGTGATATTTTGCTTATTTATGCTTTTTGTTTAATAAAATCTTTGTGATTTTTGGATTATGCCATTTTTCTATTTAATGGGTTGGATTTCATGTGTTTACATTAATCATCATTTTGTATCATTAATATATTTACCACTTCCGAGAAGAAAACCTGGTAAGTGTTTATCTATCTGACTCTTGGTTAGCTACCACACCTTCTGTGAATACTTTTCTTCTTAGCAGATTTTTACTCAATGGAATCCCTTTGTTGGCTGCCTTGGTTGTTTTCTACTGTTGTGCAATCTCTTGCAGACAGTGTTTTTTATTTTTGAACCAATAATCATTTAGTTTTGTTTTTCTTCTACAAGCAAACAAAGATTTTGCCAGCAGAGAATGTTCAAAAGTCTCCATTTTCCCGGTGTTGTATTTGACCCATTTTCCTAAATTTGGTCTCTTCGGTGTGTTTTTCACTGCTGGGCTCTATGGTCTGTTCTCCTTTCTATATTTTTCTTCATGCACAGGACCATACTCTCTCTGTCTCTGGGACTCTATTATGGTTTGAAGTCAGGTCCTATGATACCACCAGGAATACACATCCTTAGGATTAATTTTGATCTTTATGGTTTTCCTTTTTCCCTGTTTACTTTTATGATGAATGTCAGTTTTGGCTGATGGGGCTTGCACAATTCTGTCAGCTGCTGTTAGTAACATGAACTAAACATATCATTTTCTGTCACAGTGTGTAGAACTTGTGTATTATCAGTTTTATTATTTTCCTGTGTGCCTTAGATAACTCCTCATAAAAGTCATTTACCTCATTATTTAAGCTTATTCCTAGGTCTTTTTGAAGCAACCCAAATGGGCTAACTTTCTAAAGAAATTCTCATTAGTATAGGAAGGTAGTGATTTTGTGTGTTTTGTAATTTCAATGATACTTAAAACACTGGTCAAGTCAGGAAGCTTCCCATAGTGACTATTGTAAGCTCTTTGTGTGATCACAACATTATTACAAAGGAGTTTGATGTCTTCCTGTATCTCCTTTATATCTCTTTTCCTATTCAAATTTGTCTAGGTCACTCCTATTGTTCTGGATGAAATACGACCTGAGAGCACATGCCTTTTCCTCTTCTGTGTTTCTTCAAATGGATTTTGTCTCTGGTCTGTGCTGTTGGACCAGGTGTGACACAGGGACACTTTACTTTGTTGAGTTGGGTTCCATTTCTTCCTCCATCCTTTAGAATTTCATCACAAAATCTTGCTGACATCTGTCTATGACACTTCCATTTCTACGGAGATTTCCTTTGTCACTGGGCTCTATTTGGTATGTGTATTGGGGATTTGTGTGTGTGTGTGTGTGTGTGTGTTTTATTAAATATATTCTCATGGTTAAATTACTGGCAGTATTTTTCTTCCTTCTACTTGGAAATAGTAGGTCTTTGGTTTGATTTGTTACACATGGCCCATTACTCCACACATTCCCTCAATTCACCATTCTTCATGTAAAAATATCCTATTTCCTGTGTCCTCGTGGATTTCTCTCTGAGATTTCTATGTATACTTTGTCTCTATTGCTGCTCAAGTGAATGACCTGTGCTATTTCATAACTTTCTTCAAGGGTACTTCCTTCCTCATGAATTTGAAGAACCAATGTTTGTGGGTAAAATGAAATGATTGAGTGGTATTTATTTCTACACTCGAAATATATTCATGCTCTTTTTTTCTGGAGAAGTGGTGAGAAGATCTTTAGTATAATTCTGGTGTTTGAGTATTTTTATGTTGTTTGGCATTGTCCATATCAGAGTTGTATTAACTTTAGATTTGTGGTTTTGACACCATGATGTGAAATGTCAGCAAGAGTTCTAGTCTTTGTTCTTGTACCAGAAGCTCAGAGAAGAGTTAACAGAGAGAATGACTGTATCTCCAGTGCCCCAGATCAGTTTTGTGTCCATATTACTTTGAAAATTTTTCTATACTGATACCATGTAAGTTTTTAATTCTCAGCATTGGGTAATAACATCTAAAGTATTTGTTTTTTATGATTTTTTTCTTTTTCTTCACTAGTAATCAAAATTCATTTTTCATGGTCTTAAAACTTTCATCTCTGAGATTCCATTGTAAATGATGATTAAGGAAATACATTGATGTGTAGATCCTACAGAGAATGGCCTTGTGTCTTTATATATATTACTGAAGAGGGAAAGTCTCGTCCTACATGGGTTGCATTTTGGGGATGGTCAGGTTTCAAGAAACAGGCTTTTGGAAGTGACCATCCAAATTCATGTAACTTTTTGCTGGTATCACTAATACATAATATAGAAAATTGGAATTAGAAGAGTTTTTCTGTCTTGAATACTACATATTATTTTATCACCTTAGGGAGCTCAGATGACAGAAGGATTATGTGGCTTGCTCTTGTCATGAAACTGATGCTTTTGTGAGGACATGCAGATTGCAGGATAATGGTTTCTATATCTAACATTTGATATCAGGCAGTGATAATGTACCTATGGTTTTTTGTTTGTTTTATTTTTGTTTTGTTTTGTCTTGTTTTGACTCTTGTAATCTATTTGTCCTATTTAGTTCATACTAAATTGGTTCCTTTGAATCCAGTGTTCAGTGGTAAGTTCTCAATAGATAGATAAGTACTTCCCCTTTTGTCTTTTGTTTATCCAAAGGGATACCATTGTGAAAGCACTGCCCACTTGACCTCTGTCTGACATCTTGTAGAATATGTCACAAAGCATTTCCTGAGAATATTGAGTTGTTGCTCTACATAAGCCATCAAGTGTAAACAAGTTATCCCCTTAATGACTTTGATCTCTTTTCTTCTTTTAGAAGAACAAGGGTCTCACATCTTCTAATTTTCATTCTCTGAAACTACTATATTGCATAGATAGAGATTCCAAAGAGAGGCTGATATGGACAGATTTCCATTTATCCCTTTAAAAATATATATGTACTATCTAAATATATGAGTCTTCATCAATGTGTTTTATGTATATTACATGCCTGTACAATGACTATGAAACTCTGAGTTTGTCAACAAACCCTCAGTACTGGAGTCAAGCACATTAGTCTCCTTGTCATGTGTGTAGAGAGGATCAAACTGGGTTTCTCTACATGATAAGTCTGTTCCTTTTACCACTGAACCATCTCACCAGCCCCCAGGTTTACATTTATATACAACCAGTGACTTCTAATTTCTGAATAATAAAAGAATCATAAATGACATTTGTCTATGCTAGGTAAAATCCTCTTAGATGATTGAGCTAAGACACTGAAGAGGAGAATAGAATAAAATTACAATATTTAAATTTGAATTAAGCAAATCTCATGAGCAGTAATATATTCAATATCAATGAAGAGTTAGTATTATCCTTATAAAGCTTAATGTATTCATTTTGATCACAGATCATCTTTTACTTTATCTGAATGTATTGTCACATAGGCTGTTTATATAAATTTTTATAATTATTTAATGAAACCACATAAGAATTTTGTGGGATTGTTATTTAACTGTACTGGTATGTTGACTTTCAGAGAATTTAGATAATTATAATATTATCGAGTATTGATTTTTCTACTTATCTCATGATCCTCATAACATCCTAAAGAATATTTGATTTTATATGTTGTCTATTACTTTGAATGTAAGGACTGTTATTGCATCTCTCATAATTTAAAAAAAAATTATCTGACTTTTAGTTCATTAATATGTTGTGCCTTCCACATTCAACCTCTTTGTTCTACAAAGGATACATCATTGAACCTGCACATCAGCATCCCAACTAAGCATATTGAAATAGAGTTAGTTAATGCCCAGCTGTTGACAGGATTAATCCAGTATCCATATTTGAGCAAGGATGACATTGTGAAGTTTGGAAGCACAGATTTTTCTCTTTGTAAATTCTTCATCTGAGAGGAGACACTGTGGTCCTCTTTTATATGTCAACATATTGTTGATATTTGTATATCCCTGGAGCTAGTTTTCAAATGTATATTTTATATTCCCTAAAAGATTAATGGTAGTGAGTCTATTACACCACTCTGATTTTATAGATACAGAGAATACAATAAAGAGTATTCTAGAAAGTATCTTTTTATAATTAACTTTCATTTTGGTGTTATAGGTGTGTGTCTATTTTTTGAATTAATGTAAGTATTAGTGCTTTCTGTTCTTCCTGCCTATAGAGTTCAGAGGAACATTGCTGTGAAAAGACACCATGACCACAGCAACTTTAATAAAGGAAAACATTCAATTGAGACTAGCTTACAATTTTATTTATTTTTTATTTATTTTTCTTTTTTTGAGGATTTAATTTTTTATTATTATTATATTTGTGTTTTAAATTTACACACCAGCCATGTGTTCCCCTGTCCTCCCCACTCCTGTTCCCGCCCTCACCTTCCCCCCATCCCCTCCCCTCCATTCCCATGACCTCCAGGGCCAAGACTCCCCTGGAGATTCATTTAAACCTGGTGGATTCAGTACAGGCAGGTCCAGTCCCCTCCTTCCACGCTGAGCAAAGTGTCCCTTTGCAAGCCCCAGGTTCCAAACAGCCAGCTCATGCACTAAGGACAGGTCCAGGTCCCACAGCCTGGATGCCTCCCAAACAGTTCAAGCTATTCAATTGTCTCACTTATCCAGAGGGCCTGATCCAGCTGGGGGCTCCACAGCCTTTGGTTCATAATTTGTGTGCTTCCATTCGTTTGGCTATTTGTCCCTGTGCTTTTTCCAATCTTGGGCTCAACAATTCACACTCTTACAGTCCATGATAAATGAAGACCACATGAGAACAGGAATAGGCAGAGTGCTCGAGAGGTCCCCTGAAATCCACAATGATACATCCTCTGTAGACTGCTGGCAGTGGTCGAGAGAAAGCCTGATCTGACCTAGTCTGGTGATCAGATGCCCAAACACCCTACCAATAACGGATGGAAGTGAATGCAGAGATCCTCAGCCAGGCCCCAGGTAGAGCTCTAGGTGTCCAATTGTCGAGAGAGACTAGCTTACAATTTTAGAAGTTTAGTTCATTACCATTATGGTGGGAAACATGGTGGCATGCAGGCAGGTGTGGTCTGGAGAAGAACCTGAGAACTCTGCATCTTAATCTGCAGGAAACAGAAAGTGAACCAAGTCATTCCTATTGTAACTTGAGTATAGGAAACCTCAAAGCCTACCCTGACAGTTACACACTTTTTCCTAAAGGGCCACACATACTGCGGCAAGGGCACACTTCCTAATAATGCCATTTCCTTGGTGGCCATTTTCTTTCAAACAACTACATTCCACTCCCTAACCCCAAAGTATTGTTGTCATATATTACAAAAATGCATTCAGTACAATTTCCAAAAGTTCCCATAGTCTATGACAGCCTCGAATTTATTTAAAAGTCTAAAGTTCTAGGACTCTTCTGAGATTCATGCAATTTTTTAACTGTAATCCCCTCTAAAAATCAAAGTCAAAAAGCTGATCACATACTTCCAACACATAATGGCACAGGGTATACATTATCATCCAAATATGTAGGGAAAGGAGCATAGTGAGGAAAAACTGAACCAAAACAAGACTGAGAAATAGCTGGGCAAGATCTGACATCTGCATCTCCATGTCTAATGTTAAAGCTTTTCAGATCTCCAACTCCTTACAGCTTTGTTGAATGCAACACACTCTTTCTTAGGCCATTAGCACCTCGCCTTGGCAGACATCCCACGGTTGTGGCATCTCCAACCTCTTGAGGTGTCCAATCAATTCAGGTTTCACCTTCACAGCTTCACTCAGTTGCCTCTCTGGATCTTCACATAGGGACACCACTACCACACATCTTGCGTTGGCTGCTTCCCATAGTCATGGAGAAAGATTCAGGAGGCCTTTTCTTCTGTCCTTGCCTCTAAAGCCAGAACCATGTGGCTGAAGCTGGAAAATTTTGCTGCTTTCTAGGATTGGAACATGTCCAGTTTTGTTTAATTACATCTTCACTAGCTTTCTGTGTTTTCCATGATTTCCTTCACTGTCTAAGCTTGGCTATCCTGTAACTAGATCTGTAAACCAGGATGGTCTCAACCTAGAGATCCCCTTTTCTTTCTACAGAGTATTGTAATAAATATTTGCACCATTACTATGCTCTAAACTTTCCTTTAACTCCTTCAAAAAAATGGAAACACCTTGCTGGGACTTTGTCCTGAGGTCATCACACCCTTTATTCCCATTCGATTTCTTAAGTCTATGTGCCTCCTTGAACCAAGGAGTTTTCTCCATTTGCTTCCTGGCTATCTTTTTTTCTCTAAATTATAATTTTTATTTATCCTTGTTTAGCTTGCTCCTTTTAATTATAAATCTTCATTCAGGTTAACATTAGCAACCATACAACATAGTCTATACAAGGCTGTTTTGAGAATTTTTTTAGAGAATGCAATTAATCCAAAACTCTTCTCATTATCTTCAGGAAGACTTTTTTGACAAGGGAAAAAGCAGCCACATTATTCACTAAACATGAAAAGAATGATTGCTATGCAGGTTACTGAAATTCTTTGCATCTGAAACCTCTTGAGATGGTTCCCGTAGTTCAAATAACCCTCATCACCAGTGTATTCCATGCTACTACTTGTATGGCCCATTATGCATTTCTCAGCTTTCCTATCCCATTGTAACAATGCCCAATTTACTCCTGACAAAAACATGCAATATTTCAGTCCATGATACTAACTGCTCTCCTAGTTAAGGTTTCAATTGCTGTGAAAAGACACCATGACCACAGCAACATTTATAAAGGAAAACATTTAATTGAGACTAGCTTATATTCTCAGAGTTTTAGTTCGTTATAATCATGGCAGGACACATGCAGGTAGACATGGTGCTGGAGAAGGAGCTGAGAGTTCTACATCTCAATATGCTGGCAACAGGAAGTATATTGTCTACCAAACTGAGCATAGCTTGAACAAAGTAGACCTCAAAGCCCACCTGGTAGTGGGTATTCATTCCACCTTTGGCCTTGGGGTACCAGGCCCTAGGGAATGGCTTCTTGGCTAGTTTAAGACCTGAGGAGCACAGACTCAGGTTCTCTCTCTCTCTCTCTCTCTCTCTCTCTCTATCTATCTCTCAAGTTCTTGGATGGTGGAGGTTGAATCAGGCAATGTGAAGCATCATAAGACCAGTTCTTAGCCTTCCAGGACTCTATGACTGAATTTGCCTTATTTAATAGACTTACATGGATTGATTGTAATAAGTGGTACCCAACTATCAAATGGGTAACAGAATTTAAGATATAAATTGAGGATATATACTCAAAATTACAGAGCAGAATACACAGCAGAAGCCACCCTCTAATCTGACCAGAAGTGAATCTGCCTCACAGGCAGGAGCAGGGAGAAGGGGCCTGAGACCCTTCTCCACCTTCTTATCAGAGGCCATGTATAGTGGCAGGAAGCACTGCCTCCTTTGGGCCATATAGCCCAAGGTCATGGGCGGAGTAAATACCACTACACAAACGTTATGCTCTTTCATCTACATCAAATCCTTGATTCTCTTAAAAGACTGTGAACCTGCCACATGGCCCAGTACCTCAACTTCTTCCCATGACTCTTTCCATATTTTCACTTTTACTGCAACTGATTCTTTACCTTCATAGGTGGCCCCTCCATACCTATGACATTGGCAAGCCTCTACTATTCTAAAAATGTTTTCAAAATCATTATGAATTCGGAAACTTTTATATATTACTGGGCTGCACTTTCACCAATAGTGTCTCCTGGACATTCTTCATGGCACAAAGCTTCAACTTTCTGCATAACTTCTTCCATTCTAGGACTTCAAGGCGCCTGATACTTCAACTTCACCAATTGTCTGTTTTGACCTCTCACAATACAAAGTCTCAGCTGTTTTCCCTGATCTATTTATGTCTTCAAAATCATTACTGCATGGGAGACTGTAATGTAAGACCAAGTTCAGTTCCAGAGTAGATATAAACTTGGCCCTCCTTATCTAACATTAATTTAGAAAATTCTCTAAAAGCTTGTGGTTATAATGGAGGCTTTCTGTCAGTGGGAGTTACACTTGGCTTATGCCTCTGCTTTCACTTCCATCAGTGGATTATGATTCAAGATAAAAAAAGAAAATCTGTTTTTTCCTCATGTTACCTTTTGCCATGTTCTTCCCTCACAGAAACTATAACTTGAAGACAACATCTTACCCTATTCAAAATGGCAAAGATCAACCAAACCACTGACAATGACTGCTGGAGTTACTTTCGTAAAAACTAAAACCACAAACACTGCTGGGTGGTTGAATTGCAAATTGGTTCAGCCACTATGGAGAACTATCAAAAGGTAAAAATAAGTCTATCAGATGACCCACCTATTCCACATCTTGGCATAAACCCAAGGACTGCAATTCTACTCCAAAGATAATTGTACACCTAAATTGATATGGCCGTATTGCTCTTTTCACAATAGCTAAGAAATGGAAAAACCCTGAATGCCAGTTGACTGAAAAATAGATAATCAAAAATGTCATGAAAAAACCACTGTGGAATATTTTTTCAACTGTAAAGACAATGATTTCATGAACTTTATAGGTAAATGGGTGGAACTATATTAAATCAATTTGAATTTGATAACCCTGTCCCAGAAAGACAGGGGTCAAAGTTCTCTTTCATCTTATTCTTTTAGCTCCAAATCTTGAAATATCCTGCAGTAATTGCAAAAACCAGAAAAGTAAAAACATGATTTCTGGGGTAGGGGTCAGGAAGCAATAGAGAGAGTAGTTATAAGTGGGTAGGTTCAAGGAAGTGGGTAATGGGGCTATTTGTGTAGAGGGGTTAGAAATAAATACCAAAAGAGGAAGGATGTCTAAATAAATAATAATTCACACTATTAAATGTTTTTTCACCCCAAACATTATAATATATGTAAGTCTGGATATAAATCCACATATATGATTTAAACAACATATTCTCATCTGTGTTGAAAAATCTTCATCCTTGAGCTAAGGGCCATATAATAAAAATCCCAACATCAGTCATAAGAGGCACTTTTTGAGTTTGTGTTCATGGATATCCAAAGAGACTTCCAAAACAGAACCAACTATTGCTACTTCCATGCTTGCCTCCCTCCAAATTATAAAGTGAAATTTCCTATTTATAAAGATACCAGGAACATCAAGTGAAGGGACCTGAATATTTCCTCCCTGAGGACAAGCTTCCATGATTCCAGATATAACTTACAAAGTTTAAAGAGAGAAGCAATCAAAAGTCTCATCCAGCTAAGATTCCTACCAACCATAAAAATAACCACCATAGCAATAAAACCCAGTAGTGGCAAGCATAAGTGACAATAACTGATAGCTCCGTAACTACATTTAAGACTCTCTAAGGATGAGTAACGCCATATTCTGTACTAGCAACTAGCCAACTACCAGGATTTGTAAAGTCTTTAGTCTTGGAGAATACATGCAACCACCACTGTAATAAGCAGTACAGACCCTAACTATATTCTAAAAACGTTATTTATACCCATAGATAAATGTACTCCTTATCAAGAAAACTTCACTTTGCGACAGATGGAGACAATTTAACAAAACCAATCAAATGCAGAATTTTAGAAACCAGTACAATTAGATACATCTATCAAATAACTCCTACTCCTGATTCTCAGAGATCCTAACAGAAGATGGTGTGGAAAGATTGTAAGAGCTAGGGAGTTTGCTATAATATTGTATCTTCTAGTAATTTATAAGCTATAACCATAGAAGTCTAGCTAATATGGCTGTCTAATTTTGGGATGACCAAGGAAAACAACAACAGTCATGCCAAGGTGGACTGGGAAAGACAAGGATGCCTCAAACCTCCAAAACAATGAGGCTTTTTTAAAAAAATTTTTTCATTCTAAAAGACAATTAAGAAATAATCTTTCACATGAAAAAAACTATTCCAATTAGTTTTCCAATAACAAAGGTTGAGCCCTGAAAATATACATACAAGGAACATTATATAAAATTAACTGTCCTTATTTAAGAATATATTTGTGCATATATATACATATATAACAAAAAATAATGAAAAACAGACCATAAGTTTTAAAGAGAGAAAAGATGTGTATACTAGAGTGTTGGTGATAAATTAAGGGAAGGAGGAAATTATACAATTATACTATAATTATAGCACACTGACAGCCATCTTAGCCCCCTCAGACTGCAGCTTCAGCCCTTTGTTCAGTATCTCGGCCATGTCTTCAGTTATTCTGTATATTATAGAATTCTAGCTATTTGAATCAACCAAAAAAAATTTATCTTAATTTGATTACATCAGCATACAACTGAATTGCAGACAGAAATTATCAGTATCAGAGCTTACAGATTTAGTAAGTCCTTGAGAAGACATAAATCAAAGGATTCCTATGATTTTTCTTAACAGAGGTCAGGGGCTTCATGTTTCAGTTAATGATGTTGCTAGTATGGATTTTCAGTCCTGATCAGTAGGTGTTAGACAATATATAGTGGCCTCATCCCCAGTGAACACTCAACCTCCTGTTGTCAGCAGTCCTTTCTTGCCTATATTTATGCACATAGGGGTGCTGTCTTGTGAGATTTACCACTTACACTTTGGCCTACCAACCAGTGTTGTCATTGTGAAGATCTTGTTTAGGTAGCCATTTGGTGAGAATTCAGGGTTTATTTGAAAAAGCGAAATGGAGCTTGAGAGATATAAGAGCATTTCGATGTGCATACTGCTCTTGCAACTGAACTGATGAACTACATCAGATAGCACACAGCTACCTCTAATTCTAATGCAAATGATCATATGCCTTTGGCCTGTGGAGATGACTGCTCTTATCTTAATATACACAAACATTTAAACAAAGAGAAACACACCACACACACACACACACACACACACACACACACACACCTTTAATTAAACATAAAATAAATCTTGAAAATAAGTGTCAGATCAGGGTTCCCAGACTATGAGAAGTGACCCTTTCAGAGAAGCAGCATATTATATATCCTAAATATCAGATATTTATATCCCAATTTATGCAATTGATACCTTGCTAATCTCTTATCAAGGGTGAATGTTGGTATGAACAAGAGTAATGAAGTTTTATAATATTATGTATTGTGTTTCATCTAGTCACTAAATGGACTCATTAGTAATTACAGCTTCAGTTGAGAACTTATGGTTAGTTCTACTGAGACTGCAGGATTAGAGATTTATGGTTTTCCTTTTATTCACTTCCAGCATGTCCTTCAATCCTTCTTAAATTTAATATATATTCTAATATATCTGTTTAATCCTTTAAGCGTAGATGAGTTAACAGCAAAAACAATACCTCCAATATACTTGAAGTATTACTTCAAATATTTGAAGTGAGATTAAAATGCCACTGTACTAGGAGGACTGGATGTCTGTCTTCTAGAAGTATGTATTTAGGCAAATCACTGTCTATTTAACATTAAATCACCTTAAAACTCTAACTTTGCAGCTGTGTAGTATGTAGTCTATTCATACACTGATACACCTAGTTGTCAGTTCAGCACAGTCTGTAACATTTTTACATGAAGATGATAATCTTCATTGACAATCTTGAGTAAAATTGTGCAAGAAGGAAAGCTTATATTCCACCATCCATTGGCCAGTTTCAGAACTTCTATCCACCATTGTACTGATTTCCTGTTTGTCTCCCAAATGCCTCTGACTTAGTGTAGTTTTCTTTTAATATTTTAATTCCCCCACACCTTAATTTCTATTTCTGCTAAGCACAATTCCATGAGGGATGCCCACTAATGGAGATACATTAAAACTACCCTCTGACTTTCTTCTCCAGCATTTAAAATAATCTAACAGATACAGTAGTGAGATTAGAACTAATTGTTTGTTTTCAGGTGGCTACTACAGCAATTTAATCTTGATCATTTGAATTTCGTCTTTGCTGCCCAGTACACTGGTGGCATTTCTTCAGACAGAACACTGTCCAGTACAAGGAAAAATTAATCTTCCTGTATGTTCCATCCTGATAAGGGATAGATTCGATGGTTAAATAAATGCAGCCTGATGATGAACAACACTGTAAAGTTTCAATCACAAAGCTCAGTTTTTAAAACCAGAATTTATTTCCTCAGCATTTATTCAGTGCTTGTCATATGCTGGGAACTATACAAGGTACCAGGCTTCTTTTACCCCAATGACATGGAAAAGAATTGGTATTTTCAGATGATATGATACTTTACATAAGTGACCATAAACATTTTACCAGGGAACTTTTTCTTTTTTTATTTATTTTATATACCAACCACAGGTGCCCCTCTCATCCCTCCTCCTGCTCCCTCTTACATTCCCCTCACCTCTCATCCCCTCCTCCAACAGGGTACATTCTCCCATAGGGGACAGCTAAGCCTTTACCAGGGAACTCTTACAGCTGATAAACACCTTCAACTGGGTTGTAACAAGATTAAGACACACACAGAATAATCAGAACACCCCTATATACAAATCACAAAAACTGAGGAAGAAATAAGGAAAATAAGACCATCTGTAGAAACCACAAACAATATAAAATATCTTAGGATAGTTACCCAAATAATTGAAAGACTTGTATGAGAAATCTAAGATTTGAAGAAAGAAATATTAGAAGATGGAAACAACTCCCCCATGCTCATGGACCAGGAGGATTAATATACTACAAATGGCCATATTACTAAAAGGAAGCCACAGAAACAATGTAATACTCATCAAAATCCCAAAACAATTCTCTATAGAACTTGAAAGGACAACATTCAACTTTATATGAAAAAAAAAGGATAGTTAAAATGATCCTGAACAATCAGAGAACTTCTGAAGGTATCACTGTCCCTGATTTCAAACTGTACTACAGAGGCATAGTAATAAAAACATGATATTGGCATAAACATAGACATGTTGGTCAATGGAATTGAACTGATGTCCCAAACATAAATCCACATACATATGGACACCTGATTTTTGATAAAGGAACCAGAAATACACAATGGAGACAGAAAGCATCTTCAACAAATGTTAATGGCCTAACTGGATATCAGCATGTAGGAAAATACAAATAGATCCATATGTATTACCTTGCAGAAAAATCATGTCCAAGTGGATCAAAGACCTCTACATGAAACCAGATAGCTCCGAATGAGTTGGCACAGGAGACAACTTCCTGAACAGAACACTGTGCAGGCACTAAGATAAAAAAATTTATAAGTAGGACCTCATGAAACTGAAAAGCTTCTATAATAAAAGGTCACTATCATTCAGAAAACAAGGCAACCTACAGAATGGGAAAAGATTTTCACAAACTCCATACCTGACAGAGCACTAATATTCAAAATAAATAAAGAACTAAAGAAACCAGCCATTATCAAGCCAAATAGTCAAATGCATAGTCTATAATCATCATCAGAGAGGATGCCTACAACAGCTAATGGGAGCGGAAGAGGTCCACAGTAAAACATTAGGCAGAGGGAGAGAGATGGCTCAGGGTTGAGGTCTCCATTTGGTCCCTCCACCCAGCACTCAATGAACTCTGAGAGAGGGGGGAGGTAGGAATGTAGGAGCAAGAAGAATAATGGACATTGAGAGAGCACAGTCTTTAGAATCAAGAAAGCTGGGCTCATGGTGCTCACAGAGGCTGAATACTCAATCACGAAGCATGCATGAGTCTACTCTAGGACTTCTGCTTATAGGTTATGTTTGTCAGCTTTTTGTCTGACTCTTTTGCCTTCTTTTGGGACCCTTTTTCTCCTACTGGGTTGCCTCACCCAGCTTTGATGTGAGGGTATATGTCTTGTCTTATTTTATCTTGTGCCATATTTGGTTGATGTCCCTGGGAAGCTTACTCTTTTCTGGATGGAGACAACATGGGGAGTGAATCTGGGTGAGAGGTGAGAATAGTAGGGAACTGTAAAGAGTAAAAGGAGATGAAGTTACAGTCAGGATGTATGGTATGAGATAATTTTTTAAAAAGGAATATATTGTTTGAATTTTTCAGTAAAAATAAGATAATAAGATAGAAAGATTCATTTGGGCTCAGAGGTAAGAGTATACAGCCATTCCAGCATTTCTGGAAATGCCAGGTAGCAAGTCTGAAAGGCATCAGGACACATTTTGTACACAATTGGGACCAATGTATCTCTCTTCCTCCTTTTCACTCAGCCTGGAACCCCAATTCACAGAATGATAATCTCCATAGTCAGGATGTCTTTTCCAACATTATTTGAATCTCTGTGAAAATGTTCACTTGGTCTCATACACTGAGGTGTCTTCTCAGCAATTCTAGGTACCATCAAATATACCATCAGTATTATCCATCACACATTTTACATGAGCACTTGAATTTTACATCTTTTTCCACCTGATTCCTGAAGTATCATATTAATTTCTTAATGTAAAATGATACCTTTATGTAAGTGTATTTATCACTACTCATTGAAAAAGTTTCTCTTTATAGAAAATTGAGACCATCACAGAGAACCACAATTTGACACATGCAGACATCAGAAGATCATGGAGAACCTAGCCTCAGTGGATACATCTATATCACATCTCCTACATCTGTGGCTCAGAAAACATCTCAGAAGAGTAAGCAGAAAGATTATAAGAGCTATAATAAGGCTATAATATTAGTAGTTTTAATAATCACACAGGCCACTTTTAAGACTGTCTTTATGTTCTAGTGACTGTTACTCAGGCAATATAAAAGCCATTGTAGGTGCAACAATTACACAATCCAATAGATTGAAAAAAACAACATAATTTTCAGAAAAAGCTCTCTTCATTCTTACTATCAATTGCAAAAGTTTACTTAGGAAAATGGGCATAATATGGCCTGTCCTACATAAGCCTTTATAACCAACAGGAAGGGCAGTATAATAGTATTTTCACAAATGAAACAAAACAAATGAACAAAAATGTTTCATCCCAAAGACAGTGGTTTACCAGATGGAAAACTGTCTAAGCATGTCAAAGAACATCTTTCTGTCTCCTGTTACAGGTGTGTCCCTTATTGCCTCTGACAAAAGGCATTGGGATTCCGCACTAGCAGGCTGAGAATTTACATGCAATACAGTCAGTAACATAACAACATCATTTTTGAGGGGTAGGCATTATTGTTTCCTTGTTGTTTCACCAAAGTTTTTGCTTAATGATTTAAAATACTGAGGTCTCCCCAAGACATCTTTTCACTCTTTCACTATCTTTAGACATTTCATTTGATTGGTGGTCTCTGGGATGCTGCCCACTTCAGATGCATTGAAGTGGGTGACAACCTGTGACTTGGTTAAATTTCTGAAAAGACTCAAGCATAACATCATCCTGGTGTGAAAAGAACATCAAGCACTTACCATTGATTATTTTCTAGATCTTCAACATATACTTGTATCTCCTTTAAGTCAACATGCTTTTTGTGCAAGAGATGTAGCATTATCCTTTAAAGTGAGAAATTAAAGTTAGCATAACTAGATATAGCATAGTAATTGGAAAGTTAGGCATGTGTTTATACCTATGTTTTTATAATTTAGATTTTCCAATTATCCTATGAATAGTAAGGGATTTTAGAGAATCATAACATTTAAAAATAAATTTCTAATATAAATATGACCATTATCACTTTTAGTTGTAATGGGTCTTAGAGTGGATATGCATAAACAGTTATATGACAAAGTCACATGATATAATGGTGATTTTCTGGAGATCCTGGAGCCTCATGCCTTGCCCTGGAATGTCCTCTAAAGATGAATAATAGGGGGGTTGGCATTATGCATATGTGTAGTAAATTCTAACAGACATCTATGTACTTGAGTGTAGAGAAGTTCCCAGACACAGTTAGATGTAGTTCTAGATGTCAATTAACCATTAATTATGTACTAGCAACTTGGAACTCTGTATAAAACAGTGATTTATATAGTATAAAAGATCACCTTTAAAGAGGATATGCTCTCTTTAACTACTTACCTTGCTAGAATCTGACAATTATCAGATCATGGGAATGTGCATATGTGTGTGTGTGTGTGTGTGTATTAATCAAAATGTGTTTAAATAAAAATGGTCAACTATGATCTTATGATATAATTGCTTTCAATATTTCCCTTATAAGTAACATCAGGCCAGACCTGACAGATTTCTTTTAACCCTAGTACTGAGAAGTCATACACAAGCAGAGCTGTCCAAGTCTGAGGTACCCCTGGCTTAATCAGGGAGTTCTAGCACAGCAGCACTACAAAGTATGACCTTGTCTCAAAACAAAAGACAAAAAGCAAATATATAAACCAAGAGACATCAGACCAATGGCATGGGAATTTTTGCAGACATGGAAGCCTAGCATAGGCTCTTGTTATTTCAGCTGTACTTGTCATGGGTGTGGGGTGAGGTGGGAGTGTTCCAGCCCTTCCCCTGTGAGATTTGCTAGAGGAATGAGTGGCTCTGTGATCTTTGCCAAAGGCAGACGACAAACACAGAACAGCAGCAGAAGCTACTTGAACTGCATCTTTGTGAGGATGTTCTGGTTACACAAGTATAAGTTACTAGGCAAGATCTAGAGGATTACAACTGGCCCTCTCTGAGATGAAGACTTAAAGGAGGAATTAGCAGGGCTTTCCCTGGGCAAATTTGGCAGGTGATATATGAATGATGCCTGAGACTCTTGTTCTGAAGTAATATCTACCAATCAGCTTGCTCCTGGGTACCTGTCATGGCCCACAGGCATCCCTGGAAATCATCAAATAGTCAAGGTTTGCGCCTTGGAAGATATCAGTTCATATACAGGACTAGCAGAAATGGGACTGGCCTGTTGGCTCTGAGCATCCTCCAGATGCTTCTACCTATGGTGCACCTGACCCCCAAGTCGCCACTGCCCACTTGCCCATCACCTTTTCTCTAAAGACAGGTACAAGTCTCAAAAACCAGGCACTTACTTGAAGACACCTGACAGTGATATAGACAAAAATTTCCACATAGCCTACATTACTATGGCAGTTTGTGCAGAAAACACACACACACTCTCTGTCTCTGTCTCTTTCTCTCTCTCTCTCTCTCTCTCTCTCTCTCTCTCTCTCTCTCTCTCTCTCTCTCTCTGTGTGTGTGTGTGTGTGTGTGTGTGTGTGTGTGTGTGTGTGTGTGTGTGCATGTTCCTAGTGCAGGGGAAATGCTAATCTTTTCTGTATCGCTCTAATTTTAGTACATATGCTATTTAAATGATGGAATAAATAAATGAATAAAGATAGAGAACTAAGAGAATGAAGGAAGGAATGCATGGAACTAGGAAAGAAAAGAAAAAGAAAAAGGAAGAATGAATGAATGGATGAAACAATCAAAGCAACTGTGAGTTAAGACTGGGAGCCAGAGACTCCCAAACGTCTTCTGCAGTAGTCAGGGTGATTACAAAGGGGTGTGAAAGTGCCAGTAAGGGGCAGGGCTGTGGGCAGGGCCAATGGCAGGCTGCCACTTCTTAGGCCTGTGTTTGTGGGAAAGAGTTGTGGAAGTCTGGACTAGGGACTGCTCATCTATCCAAAGCTCTAGCCATAGTGGACTATTCTTGCTTCTTCTCTTCATCTGTATCTACATATCCAGGTAATAAAACTGCTCAGAGTGGGATGCCTGTTCTGCTTGGTGGGTTTATAAACCTAGAAAGGCACAGAGCACATCATGGAGTTAGTACCTCCTGTGCACCATACCCCATGCTGGGCCACATGCATTTGGGGTGTGTGGAAAGGAAAAAATCAGCAGCAGACAACAATGAGTGTGACCCCAGCATAGAGTTCTTCTAAGACCTTCTGATCTTCTGCCTGTGCTTACAGGGGCACCAGGATATGTGCATACTGACTACCCAAAGTACTGGATTCATCCTTGGTGGATAGACCAGCAAGGAACCTGAAGGTAAGAAAGGTGCAGAAGAGGGGTATGCAGACTCAGCCTATGTCACTCTCTCTCACAGAGTCTTTTCACTAGCTGTGGAGACTCTATGTGGAGAACTTTTCCCGGGCTAGCAGCTGCCAAACTTCAACCATTCACATACATCTGTGAGGATGAAGACACATGAGGAAACTGGCTGGTCAGAGATAGGATCTTCAGTTTCATCCTCCCCAGGAGCTACAAGAAGTTGAGTCCCCTCCACAACTGTCATTACCACAGTGGATAGACCCTCAATCAACCTGTCCTGGAAGCTCCAGTCCCCTTTTCCAAATTCCAAACTTAACTCCCAGGCTACATTTAACCTGTAGGCAGGTTCAAATCAAAAGACCAGACATCACCACAGTTTTGTGAGTGGGCAGAATGAGCAGGGCCCTTATGCAGGCACCTGGATCTCCAGCAAGAATATTGACAATGTACCAGTGACCAAACCCCCCCCCCCAAAAAAAACCCAGAAATTCCCCAATCAATTCAGTTTTCATTTTTCTTATTGAGGGAGGAGGGTATGTCCTTGTTTGCTTAATATTTCAAATTTCAGTGCTTGACTCCAGAAGACCCTAGCCCAAGGAACAACACCAAGTTACAGGTTGCCATTTGACCCCAAGATGCTTGGGTTAAGTGTGCTTTTAGAGTGTCTGTTTGTAATTGGCTGCAACAGAAACATACCTAGACTGAACACTCTTACCCCAGCAAACAGAATAGACCCTTGTCTGCTCTGGTTGTCTTTTTTCTCTTCTAAGAAAAGTCAGTTGTGAGCCTTTCCAAAATTTTGAACCCTCAGAGTACCCCAAATAACCTTCATGGTCCTGTCTTGTTTCTTCATTTCCTTTTTCCTCTCCCTGTAATAGACTATGGGGACTTTTGAAGTTGGACTAAACGTACTTTGCATTATGATATTGTTACAAGCTCATAGGCACCAGTAAGTGGAATGTGGTAGTTTGAATGTAAGTGACCCCCATAATTTCATAATGAAATTCTTCTCCTTTGTATTCTATTGAGTGAGCTCCTCATACTTCAAATAACTCTTAGCCCCACTGTTTTCCATGCTTCTATTAGTATGCCCCATTGAGCAGATCTTAAAGCATTCCACTGCTTTCAAAACCCAAAGTATCAAAGTCCAAATTCCATCCAAACAAATACATGGTCTGGCCACCCAGTCTCTCATAACAATTTATTATTATTATTATTATTATTATTATTATTATTATTATTATATTTGTGTTATAATTTTATACATCAGCAATGGGTTCTCCTGTCCTCCCCCCTCCCGCCCCCAACCCCACCTTCCCCCCATCCCCTCTCCTCCATTCTCATCTCCTCCAGGGCCAAGAATCCCCTGGGGATTCATTTAAACCTGGTGGATTCAGTACAGGCAGGTCCAGTCCCCTCATTCCAGGCTGAGCATGTGTCCCTGTGTAAGCCCAAGGTTCCAAACAGCCAGCTCATGCACTAAGGACAGGTCCCGGTCCCACAGCCTGGGTGCCTGCCAAACAGTTCAAGCTATTCAATTGTCTCACTTATCCAGACTACCTGATCCAGCTGGGGGCCCCACAGCCTTTGGTTCATAATTCATGTGCTTCCATTCATTTGGCTATTTGTCCCTGTGCTTTTTCCAATCTTGGGCTCAACAATCCACGCTCTTATAGTCCCACCTCTTTCTCAACTATTGGACACCTGGAGCTCCACCTGGGGCCTGGCTGAGGATCTCTGCATTCACTTCCATCAGTTATTGGATGAGAGTTCTAGCTCGACTGGTAGGGTGTTTGGCCATCTGATCACCGACTAGGTCAGTTCAGGCTTTCTCTCGACCACTGCCAGCTGTCTACAGAGGATGTATCATTGTGGATTTCAGGGGACCTCTTGAGCACTCTGCCTATTCCTGTTCTCATGTGGTCTTCATTTATTGTGGTCTGTTATTCATTGTTTTCCCTTTCTGTTCTTGATCCAGCTGGGATCTCCTGCTCCCTTAAGCTTTCTTTCCCTCAAACCTTGCCCTTCATTCCTCCCACTGTCATCCAGGTTGTTCATATAGATCTCATCCATTTCTCTGTCATTGAGTGATCCCTGTGTCTTTCCTAGGGTCCCGTTTTCTAGATAGCCTCCCTGGAGTTGTATAGCAGTCTAGTCATCTTTGTTTTACATCTAGTATCCTCCTATGAGTGAGTACATACCATGTTTGTCCTTCTGAGTCTGGGTTACCTCACTCAGGATGATTTTTTTTCTAGATCCATCCATTTGCCTGCAAACCTCATGATGTCATTGTTTTTCTCTGCTGAGTAGTACTCCATTGTGTACATGTACCATATTTTCTTTATCCATTATTCAGTAGAAGGGCATCTAGGTTGTTTCCAGGTTCTGCCTATTACAAACAATGCTGCTATGAACATAGCTGAGCAAATGCCTTTGTGGTATGATTGAGCATTCTTTGGGTATATGCCCAAGAGTGCTACAGCTGGGTCTTGGGGGAGATGGATTCCCAATTTACTAAGGAAGTGCCATATTGATTTCCAAAGTGGCTGTACAAGCTTGCATTCCCACCAGCAGTGGAGGAGAGTTCCCCTTGCTCCATATCCTCTCCAGCATAAGCTGTGTTCTGTGTTTTTGATCTTAGCCATTCTGACAGGTGTAAGGTGGTATCTCCGAGTCGTTTTGATTTGCATTTCCCAGATAATTAGGGATGTTGAGCAATTCCTTAAATGTCTTTCAGCCATTTGAGCTTCCTCTGTTGAGAATTTTCTGTTTAGTTCTATAGCCCATTTCTTAATTGGACTGTTCGGCATTTTGATGTCTAATTTCTTGAGTTCTTTATATATTCTGGGTATCAGCCCTCTGTCACATGTGGGGTTGGTGAAGACCTTTTCCCATTCTGTAGGCTGTGGCTTTGTCTTGTTGACTGTGTCCTTTGCTCTACAAAAGCTTCTCAGTTTCAACAGGTCCCATTGATTGATTGTTTCTCTCAGTGTCTGTGCTATTGGTGTTATATTTAGAAAGTGATCTCTGTTGCCAATGCATTAAAGAGTACTTCCTACTTTCTCTTCTATCAGGTTCAGAGTAACTGGATTTATGTTGAGGTCTTTGATCCACTTGGACTTAAGTTTTGTGCAGGGAGACAGATGTGGATCTACTTGCAGCCTTCTACACATTGACATCCAGTTATGCCAGCACCATTTGTTGAAGATGCTTTCTTTTTTCCATTGTACAGTTTTGACTTCTTTGTCACAAATTACATGTTCATAGGTGTGGGGGTTAATGTCAGGGTCTTCAATTCGATTCCATTGGTCTATGTGTTGGTTTTTATGCCAGTACCAAGCTGTTTTTATTATGGTAGCTCTATAGTAGAGCTTGAGGTCGGGGATCATGATACCTCCAGAGGTTGTTTTATTGTACAGGATTCTTTTGGCTATCCAGGGTTGTTTTTGTTTTTCCATATGAAGTTGAGTGTTATTCTTTCCAGATCTGTGGAGAATTGTGTTGGTAGTTTGATGTGGATCATGTTGAATCTGTAGATTACTTTTGGTAAGATCGACATTTTTACTATGTTAATCCTGCCTATCCAAGAGCATGGGAGGTCTTTCCATTTTCTGACCTCTTCTTCAATTTATTTTTTCAGGGACTTAAAATTCTTGTCATTTAGGTCCTTCACATGCTTAGTTAGTGTAACCCCAGGGTATTTTATATCATTTGTGGCTATTGTAAAGGGTGATGTATCTCTGATTTCCTTCTCAGCCTATTTGTCTATTGTATATAGGAGGGCTACTGATTTTTTTGAGTTGATCTTGTATCCTGCTATGTTGCTGAAGGTTTTTATTAGCTGTATCAGTTCCTTGGTTGAATTTTTGGGGTCATGTCATCTGCAAATAGGGAAAGCTTGACTTCTTCCTTTCCAATTTGTATCCCCTTAATCTCCTTATAGTCAGAGAGGCAACCACCCCTGGGTCCCACCCCTGGACACCATCCTGGGAGGACCTGCCCAACTTGGCCCCAGTTTCTGGCCCATCTGCGGGCCCTGTGGGAAGGCTCCCCTTTTCCAAGACTGCAGGCAGACCCTGCAGTCTCCACACCCTGCCCCCACACCCATTTTCCCGAGATCCCTGCCACTTCCTGAAACTCAGAGACCAGCCCCCAGCTCCCATCTGCCCCAGAACTCCCATCTGGACCAGAGAAACCCACTGGTGGACACTACAACCTTAATGCCTTTCCCCCACACCCATCTGCTGGAGATCCAGCCACTTCCAGAGACTTAGAGACCAGTGTCCAGCATTCCATCCTACCCTGGAACTCCCATCTGGAACAGAGAGCCCCCAGCTCCCATCTGCCCCAGAACTCCCATCTGGACCAGAGGTTCCATCCTGTACTGGAACTCACATCTGGACAAGAGGAGCTCCCATCTAAACAAGACAAGGAGACCCCAGGGATTTCCTGAGACTCAGAGTCCAGCCCCCCCCCCCCAGCTCCTATCCGGCCAGCACTCTCATCTGGATCAGAGCTCCCATCCAGCCCAGAGCTTCCATCTGGACCACAGAGAGGATCCCTAAATCTGTCAGCTCTGTCTGGACCAAGTACACTGATAAGACCAAGAACGAAAATACCAAGAATGAATTCATGAGGAGATAGGCAGACACCAAGGCAGAAGTACATACAACAAAACAAAGAGCAATACAGCATCACCAGAACCTAGCCCTTCCCCAACAGCTAGACCTGAACATCACAGAATGGAAGACGAAGAAGAAGAAGAAGAAGAAGAAGAAGAAGAAGAAGAAGAAGAAGAAGGGGAGGAGGAGGAGGAGGAAGGAAACAACCTCATAAGTAACATCATGAAGAGGCTAGAGCCTTATATAGAAGAAATAAAAAATAAAGTAGAGGAACAGACAAACAAAAAATGGGAAGAACACTATAAAAAACTAGGGGAAAGGACAATTAAAGCAGAAGAAAACAATAAGTCCCTGAAAGAAAATCATAAAGAAGCAAGGGAAACAGTCCAAGACCTGAAGAGGGAAATAGAAAAAATGAAGAAGACACTAGCAGAAGGAATGCTGGAAATAGAAAATCTGAGTAAACAAACAGGAACTTCAGATGCAAGTATAACAACAGAATGCAAGAGATGGAAGAGAGGATCTCTGGTGTTGAAGATACGGTAGAAGAAATAGATTCATCAGTCAAAGAAAACAGTAAAACCAACAAAGTCATGACCCAAAATGTCCAAGAAATTTGGGACACCATGAAAAGACCAAACCTACAAATAATAGGGATAGAGGAAGGAGAAGAATACCAACTCAAAGGCACTGAAAATATATTTAACAAGATCATAGAAGAAAACTTTCCCAACTTAAAGAAGGAAATGCCTATGAAGATACAAGAAGCCTATAGAACACCAAACAGACTAGACCCCAAAAAAAGTCCCCTCACCACATAATAATTAAACAACTAAACGTACAGAATAAAGAAAGACTATTAAGGGCAGCAAAGGAAAAAGGCCAAGTGACTTATAAAGACAAACCCATCAGAATAACATCTGATTTCTCAATGGAGACTTTGAAAGCCAGAAGGACCTGGACAGATATAATGCAGACATTAAGAGTCCATGGATGCCAGCCTAGACTAATATACCCAGCAAAACTTTCAATCACCATAGATGGAGTGAACAAGACCTTCCAAGACAAAATCAGATTTAAACAATACTTATCCACAAACCCAGCACTACAGAAAACACTAGAAGGAAAATTCCAACCTAAGAAAGGCAGATACACCCTCAAAAACACAGGCAATAGATAACACCACAACAGTAAACCCCAAAGAAGAGAAGTACACAACACTACCACCAAAAAGTAAAAATAATAACAGGAACGAACAATCACTGGTCATTAATATCCCTTAATATCAATGGACTTAATTCACCTATAAAAAGACACAGACTAACAGAATGGATATGAAAACACGACCCATCTTTCTGCTGCATACAAGAAACACACCTCAAATTCAAAGACAGACACCTCCTAAGAATAAAAGGCTGGGAAAAGGCTTTCCAATCAAATGGTCTTAAGAAGCAATCTGGTGTAGCCATCTCAATATCCAGCAAAATAGACTTCAAACTAAAATCAATCAAAAGAGATGATGAAGGACATTACATACTCATCACAGGAAAGATCCACCAAGATGAAGTCTCAATTCTGAACATTTACACCCCAAACTCAAGGGCACCCACATATGTAAAAAAAACATTACTAAAGCTTAAACCACATATAAAAACCCATGCATTAATAGTGGGAGACTTCAACACCCTACTTTCACCTCTGGACAGATCGGCCAAATTGAAACTTAACAGAGACATAATGGTCTTAACTGATGTTATGGCTCAAATGGACTTAATCGATATCTCATACCTATTTCTGTCTTAGGGTTTTTATTGCTGTGAATGACCATGGCAACTCTTGTAAAGAAAGCATTTAATTGTGCTGGCTCTTAGAGTTTCAGAAATTCATTTTATTGTTATCACAACAGCGAGCCTGATGGCACACAGGCAGACTTGATGCTAGAGTAGTATCTGAGATTCCTACATCTTGCAGGCAAGAGAAAGTGGACTGAGACAGTGGGTAATATCCTGAGCATAGGAAACCTTAAAACCTATCCACATAGTGACACACTTCCTCCAACAAGACTATGCCCACCAGAACAAAACTACACTTCCTAATAGTTCCAATCCCTATGAGATTATGGGAGCAAATTTCATTCAAACTACCACTTCTCCCTTGGAATGTATGATAGTTAGTGGCAAGATTCCACAAACTCACTCCTCATGTCCTCTTTGCTGTGTGAAGACAGTTAGTTAGCTGAAATCTGGAAACCACCTCTGCTTTCCTCCAGCAGACTCCCTTCAGTTTAGATTTGAGCTGCAGATTGACTGGCAAGGTTCCAGGGCAGAAGAGGACAAGGTGTGGGCAAGGTGGACAGGAAAGCCCTTTGCCTGTCAGCACTGCACCCAATGACTACCAAGCCAAGATCTTTCACAAGGCCACCTGGGGGAACTTGGAGCCCCAAACTCCAGAATCCTGGCTTCCTATCTCAATCCCTCATTTCCTGGCTCAAACTCCTTCTTACTGTGTAGTGAAATGTACAGTAAAGTCTTCATGTCTAGCTTTGAGAGAAATGCTTTAGCAAAACCTTTGCTATGCTTGGGTTAATCAGTAGTGACTAAGAAATAGTTTTGAGGCTGTTGAAACCTTGAAGAGTCATTTCTTGGGAGAGTCTACACTTGGAGCTATGTGAGAGTATGCTGTTGCACATACCTTGGTCCTAAAATACTCCTGACACATCTGGAGTTCTTTTTTGATTGTGGATTGTCATAATCAAAATGATTGAGATTTGTGTGAGTTGTGTGCTTTTGTGAGCAGCAAGAGCAAGATGATTTTTTAGTTGTCGGAACCTTTCCCTGTCCCCAACTAGTCTTCTAAATGTATGAATAAAGTAATTGGAGTGAGCTATCTAGGTGTCAGTCTTTTCCAAGAAGGCTGTAACACTCAGCATCTTTGGAAAATGAAGGCTTAGCATCTTGGTGAGCTTCTCTTTCTACTGTGGCAACTATGACCCCAAATCAAACAGTATTAATGCTTTATAGGGTAGGTTGTCAGAGGATTCATTCTAACCTCAACACTCCAGGATACCCTCACTTGCCTAGCCCCTGATGCTAGCCTTTTCCTCCTTAAGGCTGCAACACCTGGCAATAATTCATGAGTCACCAGTAGTGCTATTCTCTTCCTTGGCTTTTTGCCCCAGAAAGTATTGTACATTTAGAACAACCTTTGCAAAGTGAGTAGAAAGAGAAGGCCATGGCTAGATACCTGTTTATGACTGAACTGCCATAGACAGCAGCCAAATCAGAGGCCCTAGGAAGCTATCTGCCAGAGCCAGAGCCAGTGGCTACAATACAAAGATGAGTAAGTTGTACCCTCTGTCCACCGGGTGACCACAGACTGTGCTGGAGAAATCACCACCTACTAATTTTACATCATGATGATATGAATTGTATAGAAGGCTCTTCTCAGCTTTAGTGAGGTATAATGTCTTTGTGGAAAAGGCAGAGAAGTCTTAATTCAAGAGATGATATATAATTTGAGCCTGAAAGGACAGAGTAGTCAGGGGGATGCCCTGTCTCCTGTCTTTGTTCTCCTAACCCAACCTGCTTGTAGCCTATAAACATATCAGAGCTAAAGAGATGGCAACTAAAGTTCAGCGTCAGTCCACCAGAAGAATATCTCTTTGATGGATATATCTCATTCAAGCAAGGCTTACAAGAATATGGACTCCAGACTGTTATTTGCTTCTGCTGTACCTTTGATATTTGATACTATGTATATGGTGTAGTTGATTCTCCACAACCTGTATTATAATGTGTCTATTGTATAATTACATCTCAATATAATGGGAATTTATATCTGTGGACTGTCTAGAAGATGACTCCTTCTTATGCTGTATTGTCCATTTGATATCTATAATGTTAGCTTACACAGAGTTTGATGAAAAATATAAATACAAATATATACTACACAAGTTTGGAATTATATATTCCCTAAAAACTGTTTTATATCATAGCTCAGGCTGACATAAGAAAATAGCAGTATTTTCAGCTACTAAGACAACTTTTACAGCATTAGCTTTATAACTCTTTTAATCTCTTTATAAGATTATCTCTTTCGTTAGATGATGTAAGGGCTGAATTTTTATGTGCAGCTGAAGCTGCACTTTACATCCAATTAAAAAGCTGAGATTTATTACTTGTATGATATTGGGATGGCTCTGTCTCTTATCATTTAGTAGAACATGACCTTAAAATGTAATTGCTATATTCAACATGAAAAAGTATTTTATATGTATATATATGAAAAGTGGGAGCCAACATGAGAAAACAAAGAGAATTCAGCATTAAAAAGTAAAGAAAATACCATCAGAATGTGTGTGTTCCTTTCCTAACCCTTCAGATTGAAAAAGTCTTAGTTTTGCAACTCTGTAGATTCCTTGCAAGCCCTATGTGCAGGCTTGAAGCTTGTTCTCTAAGACTGCAATACCAACACATTAACACCTGAGGATAACACAGAACTCTCTACTGGATAAAAGACTAAAAATAAAGCTCTTTTTTTTTCTCTTCCTAAGGACCTAAGAATATTGGGGGAGGCTTGGGAGTAATTTTACAGAAGATCTAACTATAGCCATTATAGCTACTTCCAGAGAAGATGATGGGATTTTAAAGATGGTTGTACCTGCCATCCCAAACACATCCTCAGAGGAAGGAGTCTGCCGTAGTGTTTCTGTGACAAATTGTACCTCTAGGCAAGCACTCCCTCTGGCAGTGTATGGACCAGTCTGATGCAGTTTGGGCTTTAGTGCTGAAGATAGCCAGTTGAGTACTGTAGGATCAACATTAACACTTAGCTTCATATACAGCCCATTGCCAAAATCTGGCTTATGAATGCTGCCTGCTATAGGAACAGCCAGTGACAGACAGAGAGTCATCTCACCACTTAGACCTCCCACTTAAGAACTGGAAAGTTTTGTGTAGCTCCAGTGCCTAAGGGGTAAAGACAGGAACCAAGTCCCAGGGAATGGAGTATCCTATCTTGTATATTACTATTCCCCCAGTCTTAGTGCACGAGCAATATATATATATGAAAAGACCACACCCCATAAGGCCAGTGATCACTATATGACTGGCTTAATAGATCAAATCCCCCACATTATTTCCCATTCTTTTATCTAGTTAAGAAAGTTATAATCCTAATACAAAACTTTATATAAGAACAATTATCAAGTATTGTCTGGAGAAAAGAAAAGGTAATAACATAAACAAAAAGGAACTACAACCAACAAGAACAACATCAGGCAAGAAACATATTCTAGATGTCCAGACTATAGGTAGTTGGCAAATTACAGAGATTACTCCAATATTTGTCCTATCTTGAAGAGTCTAAGTCTTCTATCTCATATTCCCCTAGCTGAGATCCAGGAGGATTGTAACTGTAACTATGTAGTCTTCAACCCCATCCAAGACCTGAAAAGGAAAGTAATATTACCTGAGTAAGCAGGATGTGCAAGCAACTGACTTCTGAAAAATGTATGAAATGACAGAAACAGCTGTCTGCCTGGACAGTCACCCAATGTTTCTCTCCAATGTTGGGGCATCCACTTCTGGCTAAACGGCCTAGAATGTCTGATAGACTTTTTAGAAGCAGGAAAATTTGAAAGACTGTCCTCTTTTGGCAAGGTTTAGCAGTCACTTTTCTTTGTGTCCTGCTTGTCTGGATTGGACAGTGTGCTTACTGTCAACAGTCAAGGTAAGGGTAGTTCTTTGCCCAATAAGCCAGTTTTGCCAAGAAGAAAACCACCTCCATATGGATTGTCTTCAGTGCCCATTATCTTCTTGGGAGTAGATTGGTGCTGTCAGGAGCAGTTGTGTCTCATATCAACAGAATTCTAAGTTATTAAAACATTTAAGTGCCATATTCTTTAGGTCTTAGGAGTATTTGATGTTTATCTATCTTTGTGCAATATCTCACTGTGCACCTAGAAAACCTGACATGACTATAAGTTTGACAAACATGAGTGACTATTAACCTGTAATTTTTATCAACCTAGATAGCTTATAGACTAAAGCTTTACATTACAAAAATGAATACTCTTTAAACAGATGTACAGTATAAGGACAATGACCTCCAAATTCTGACAACATATAAAAATATCTTAATCAGAGGTAGAAATATATAGTATAATATGACAAAAAATCCTTAATTTTCATCCTTATATAAAATATCCTAAACAGAAGTAGAACCATATACACAGTATGGCAAAATAATTTTACATTTGTATCAACGTACAAAAGTATTTTAAACAGGAGTAGAAACACACACACACACACACACACACACATATAACATAACAAGAATAACTTTGAATTTATATCAATATATAAATTATCTTAAACATGAAAAGAAAAATAATTTTACATTTGTATCAATATACAAAAGGCCATACAAATGCAAATTATCTAAAACTGATAGTTGCTTTTTTAGTTTAAAAGTAGATAAAATAATCTATATTATTATCCTATTATATCTATCCCCATTTTTTCTATTTCAAATGAAATTCCTGAGTCTAATCTTTGTTGTTCCACTATTGACCCTATAATAACTTATAAACAATTCCTTACAGATGACAGTTATCCATAACCCCAAGAAAAACCAAAAATCTTTTGGGAGAGGGGGTGTTGATATTTTAGGATTACGTTCTGCTGTCTGGGGGGAGGGTAAAGGTATCTCTATAGGGTCCTTTAAAAGATTAAAGCAATAGTTAAGTCTCATGAGGACTAGTTATGACATTTGTAGCCAGTCTCTGAGTAATAGGTAAAGCTTATCTGAAGTTCTGGCTAGAGTGCTGTAGAATAGTGAGTCATCTCAGCCAGCCATCTTGGAATTGCCCAGAGTAGTTTGTATTCCAAGGCTGATCTTTGAGTGGTATTTATCAGTTCAATGGCATTATTATACACCAGGTAGAGTCATTGTTGTAGGGCCCCATTTTCCTTTTGAAGACTTTAGATATCATTGTTAGGACAATTTATTGTTCATTGTGAAAAATTTAAACATTATTAATATCAAAAGGGAAAATTTCAATTTTAAGATAGTACTGTATCTAAATAAAGGTTTTAAAGAGTCAAAAATAAATAGGAGGGGAAATAAATTTGTGACAATAATAATCCCTAGATTTGGGTTTTCTTCTGTCCCATGTGGGGTGGCTCTTCTAATATGAGATAGATATTCTGATTTTTTTTAACATGTTTGGATTTAGAGGAGAGTGCTGTATTTCAATTCCAAAGCCAGCTTTAATTTTAATCAAGTCAGGACTATATATTTTTAGAGAAGTAAAAAGATTTTAATATTTATGTAGAGAGATTTTATCTTATAGAGAATATTGGTACCATTAGTTCAGATTTTTCCTTGTTTGGTAATTTTTTCTGGATAACATTCCATTCTTTTTTAAACGTCTAGATGTCCAGGTCTTTAGACTTCTTGAAGATGAGTATTTCTAATTTCCTGCAAAGACAAAAACAGAATCCTGCCTGACCCTTATTTGGTGAGTTTTTCTTTTAATATGTAGAATTGTCATATTGGTTGATGAACTATCATTTCTTCTTGTTAAGAGTTCTCTCCTGCTTGAATCCAGTCTTTCTTAATTTTGATGGTATTCATAGCTTTTCTTCTCCTGTGGAAACAAAAGTAAAACTCCCTCCCCAACATAACATATATCCTAGTTTCCATTCTGAGATCAATATGCCTTTAAAGTATATAGATTGATTTAGTTCAGCAGTAATTTCTATTGTCTAATGTCTCTCCACAGCTGTTGTTTCTTTCTTGTTAGAATCTAGAAAATTTAAAGTTAATAAGGCATTATATAGTCCATCTCTGGGGGTCTTTATTACCCCTTTTAAATTACACATTTCTTTTAAAATGCAATTAGATCTTTTTACAATAGTTTGTCCTGTTGGATTGGTGGTATATCTGTAATATGCTTTATATTATAACATAAAAAAATGTTTAATTTTATTAGAGACATATGCTGGAGCATTGTCAATCTTAATTTGTACAGATATTCCCATAATGACCATGACTTTTAATGGGTGTGTAATTACAGAATCAGTCTTTTCAGAACTCAAAGCAATTGCCCATTGAAATACTGAAAACAAATATATTGTATGATGTACATATTTTAATTTTCCAAATTCTGTAAAATGAAACATATCCATTTGTCAAATTTTATTTCTCTGCATACTTTTGAGTTACTTCCTATATGTAATTATATTTAATAGAGTTTGGTTGTACAAGGAACAAGTAGAAATTTTTAAAAATAATTTCCTTGGCTTGTTGCCAAGTGGTGGAAAAATCCTTTTTTAAACCTTTGCTATTGACATGATGTTTTTTTATATGGAATTTTGTGGCCTCCTGCATATTTTTCCATTAGTAACTGGTAAATTTCATTATTATCTTCTATTAGAGGACCTGGCAGACCCCTATGGGATCTGATGTGTGATATATATAGGGATTATTCCTATTCCTAATTATTTCCTTTAATTGTATAAATAATGGACTTAATTCTAATTCATTAGGAATAAGTTCAGTGGTTTCAATGTGTAAAACAACTCTTTTTGCATATTGAGAGTCAGTAACTTTATTGAGAGGTTTTGTAAAATGTATTAGTGCCATGAGAATGGCATATAATTCTGACTTCTGCATATAGTCATAAGGACTTTGAACCATTTTACTTAAATTTCTTGATTTGTAGCCTGCCTTTTCAGATTTATTTTAATCATTATGGAATATAGGGGCTCCAGAGATTGGTGTTCTCCATATAATGTAAGGAAGGACCCAATTGTTTCCTTTTATTAATTTAAGTCTCTTGCTTTTGGAATAATTATTAATCTTTCCCAAAAAGTTACTGTAAGCTCTTTGCCAATATTCATTTTTTGCTCATAAAGAGGAAATTTTCTCATTAACAAAAGGCACTAGAATTTCTACTTGATACATTCCTGTCAACTGACAAAGTCTTAATTTTTCTTTTAGAATCAACTCAGAAAACTTTTTCATATAAGTTTTTCATTTCTTACTCTGTGTGGTAAAAATATCCACTTCAAGAAATATCTTTCTTCTGCATTGAAATCCCTGTATAGGAGTGCATAGAGGGTAATATAACCAGAATGCAGTCAAGCTCCAGATCCACATGATCCATATGTGCATTCTATAATTTCTTTCCCACCAAAGCTAATTTTCTATCAGCTTCCCCTGATAATTCTCAGGGACTATTTAAGTATTTGTCACCTTTTAAGGTTTGAAACAAATTACTCAGTTTTGATTTTTTTTTTACTCCAATAGTGGGCCATAGATTGGCAATGTCTCCTACCAATCTTTGAAAGTCATTAATAGTCTGTAATCAATCTCTGCCAAATTGTACCATTTGGAGTAAAATTTTTTGTAGACCTATTTTATATTCTAAGGTATTAATAGAATTTCCTCTTTGTATTTTTTCAGGAGTAATTTGTAATACCTAATTAGGCAAAACTTTCTTGACTTCTTCAAACATTTTTTTAAAGTAGCTACATTTGAATCAGCTAATAACATATCATCCATATAGTGATAAATTATAGATTGTGGAAACTGTATATGAATTATTTCCAATAGTTGTTGTACAAAATATTGGCACAGGGTGGGGCTATTTATCATTCCTTATGGGAGAACCTTCCATTGATATCTCTTAGGGCTGAGAATTATTATAAGTATGTACTGTGAAACTAAAATTCTCCCTATACTTTTCTTATAGAGGTATAGTGAAGAAACAGTCCTTTAGGTCAGTAACTCTAATAGGCCGTCCTTTAGGTAACAGAGAAGGCAAAGAAATTTCAGGCTATAAAGAGCCTATCAGCTGAATTACTTTATTTATGGCTCTTAAATCTGTTAGCATTCTCCACTTTTCAGATTTCTTTTAAAAATCAAATACAATCAAATCAAATTCCAAGGCCTGGTTGATTCTTTAATATGTTGAGGTTTAGCTGCTCCTAAACCAGCTGTTTTAAGGCCTGTAGTTTCTCTGATGTCATAGGCCATTGCCCAAACCAGACATGTTTGTCAGTTAACCATTTTAAAGGTAGGGTGTTACAGGTACCTCTGAGAGATCAACAGCTGTTGTGCCCTGCTTTTGTATAGCCTAAATGGTCAGGGACTGTTTTTTACAGTACTTTATAATATTGTTTTCAGAAATATGAGTTGGTTTATGGTTTGTTTTTGAGACTGAATGAATGTTAACCTGAGCATTACATTGCTATCATGACCCCTTAGATTCATTGCTAACTTAGCCATCTATGGCCTTAATTTTCCTCTCTGTCCTTCTGGTCCTATACATTCAACACATCTCATGCTTTGTTTTTACCTGAGATAGAGTTCTCGTCCCTAAAAACTGAATATCTACCTCCTGAAGAAGCCAATTTGGATGCCATGATTCTGATGAAATTATAGTCATATTCCCCTGTGTCCAAGAGACCTTCAATTACAATGTCACTTACTTGTAGCTTTTGCTTTGGTCTTTGATTATTTATAGAAGTCTGCTAAAATATCCATTTCATGGTTTTTCCTGGAATTTTTGACTCATCTTCCAAAGCTGTTCTATTATCCAGAGCAGTACGGTATTACAATAGGCTCTGGATCCTCTAAGTGTTCTAGGGAAGAGTTTCTCCCACTATAACAGGAAATGACTAGACCACATTCAACATGGGGAACTGTGAGAGCACCCCCACCAAGGCATTTCCTGATGGAAAAGGGTTGCTTTGTTTGACTTATTGATCTGCATTCATTGGTTCAAGGTCAGCCTTTGCTGCATCTTCTACATAATCCAGAACTTTGGGGTCTTCTATTTGCATTATCCCTAGAAGAAACATTGTTTCTAGAAATTCCTTGTCTACAATTTCTTCTTAGATGGCCTGGTTTACCACAATTAAAACACTTGCTGCTTTGATGTGTCTTCAGGCCTTTGGAAATCACCTCTCCTATCCAAGCCTCATCACCATAGTTACGAGACTCAATATTGACAATGTTTTAAGTCCATTCTTCTACGGGTGCTGATCTCATGTTTAAAGGCCCAATTATCTTTTTTCATTCTAAATTAGCACTCATCTAACTTCTGGATCTGATATCATTCTATTTCAGGTTTAGTCAATCCTCTCAAAATTTAGTGAAGGGTTATTTTGAACATTGTATAACTTTAATAAATGGCTCAGTTCTTTTTTCCTGAATCTTGAATCTTATCCTAAGCATTTAAGACTGCTGTATGGCATAGGATTGGTGACTGTTTTGTATGATACCTTATAATATTTTCAGAAACATGAGTTAGTTTATGCAGCCTAATTATTTAAATGAGCATGATGGTCCTCATCATATATATATTGATCTTAGAGAATCTCAAAATCTCTAATCTTACCTTGCTGTTCAAGAGCTTTAGCTTCTTTCCTAAACCAGCTTTTCCATTCTAACTGAACCAGATTTTCCATTCTAACTGAGGACCATATTCTAATATTGCTTAGACTAATTGATTCCAGTCATTTAAAGTAATTTTGTTACTAGAGGACCATGTATTCAACATCTGCCTCACATATACTGAATGCATACCATTGGAAACTATTATTTCATATGAATAGGTTCTCATTTACATTCTGTATATCCTCCAAGGTAACTGTCATCTGCTGGCCTTTCAAAAGCAGTAACAGAATAAATCATGGCAGGTGTGCTAGCAATCCCTGGCCTAGCCATGTGAGGCAGTGGGCCCTGGCAGGGCCATTTGGGGTCAGGCCACATGGGCACCAGGTACAGTAAAATGCAACTGAAGTCTGGTCAATAATTTACAAAGGGATGAAATGGGAATTACATACTCATGAATACAGAATGAAGTGGTACCATTGCCTCCTTGTCCACCATGGAAGGACAGGGAAGCTCCATACAAGCTCACCAACCCATGGCACCAAGAAACCTTTTACATCCTAGAGAGAGTGTATGACCCTCCTCCTCAGTTATTATCTGGTCGTGTACTCAGAAAAAAAAAAAAAACACACCCCATAGGGCTAGTCATCCCAATTGACTAAATGGATCAAATTTCTACAATATAAGTATATACCTTGTCCTAAAGATATTATATTTAGTAACAATTGTATGAACTCACATGCTATGTGCCACAAATTATCAGAGTGTTGGAGCTTGCATCTGTGAAGAAAACCAAGGAAGAGTAAGAAAAATAATAAACTTACAAAGTGAATTTTATGTGTGTTGAAAGAAACTGAGTGCTGTGATAGAACAGCAGATGTAGAGGTTCTGGGTTCTGGCACATTGAGGTTGATTTTTTTCCCTAGGGTAGTCAGGGAAGGACACAGAGTCAGAAACCTTTGAACAGAAACTTGAAAGAGACCAAGGACAAAGTTAGATTCTAAACCTGTATTACAAGCAGAATTGGAGAAAGAAAGGAGATTCCAGACCAAGTAGGGAGAGAACAAAAGTAAAACAAAAGCCATGGGGCATAGAGGAAGGAATGATCCCTGTGTAGACCCTGGAGCCAGCGAGTTCCTCAGATAGTTTATGTAAGGCACCTAGCTGGGACTGAAAGGCAGGTACAGTTTAGAGTTGGCAAGGTTGAATGTGCATATTGGAAGACAGTTTGGGGCGGTCACTCAGCAATCTGTCCCTCAAAACATGAAAGTTTCAATAACAAGACTGGAAAGGTTGAACATTTAAGTTCCTTTTCTCTCAGATCTGAGGGTGGCATTGGGAGGTTGTGTTTTAATAGTCTTGGTATTAGATGAATTGAGTTGACAAGTGTCCCTTGAGGCTGAAGGGTAGGGTGGTTCTTGAAGAAAATGACCAGTATATGGCAAATAACTGTCCTTAACCTAGTCCACCCCAGTCCTTTTCTGTCTTCAAGTCACCACATTGCAGAAGAACCAACCATTCATAGAATTGCTGCTACAGAATGGAGCCAGGATGCCAACCTGGTCCACAACCTGACTCCTTTTTGTCCAGCCACAAGTCCCCTGACAATGTCAAATGTGTTGAAACTCCATCTCCAGGGCACAGGATCAGTATATTGCTTCTTTAATTTCAAAGCTGATATCCTTATTTCTGTCCTGGAGGCCTAATAGACAGATTGCACTGCACCTGGCTTTGGAAATGCAGGAGCATAGCATGGTACAGTTCCTGGTCCAAGCTGGTTCCCAAGTAGATGTCACTATACTCAATGAATGAATACCTGTGGACCTGGCAACTGGCTAGGACATCAACAGCATCTCATCCACTCTTTGTGAGGTTGTTGGTAACTCCCTCCCTGATGCTGACTATGGAAGATGATACCCCCAAGACCTGTGTGAGATTGTAAGAGATATGTTCTCTGCCTGGCATAGCCTCCCAACTATAACATGGGCACTTTCATTAGGGAAAAGACCCCACTACTTAACAGTGGTCAGGTTTTAGATGTGACTCAGTTGACAGGGTGCTTACCTAGAATATGGTTCAATTACCAGTACCACATAAAGTGACACATACATGTTATTCCAGCATTTGGAAAATGGAGGAAGGAGGATCAAAAAGCAGAAAGGTCAAGGCCAGCCTAAGCTACATGAGATCCTCCCTTAACACCTCTATCCCCCCCCCCCAAAAAAAAAACTGCTGGGATAGAACGGAATTGCTTTTCACCAACTGAGGCATCTTTAGCTAGTTTTTGCCCTAGTCAGACAGTTTCTTTAGCAGGTAAGGCCTCAGGAGCCCAAAAATGTACTATCCAACAGGAGAGAATCACTGACGCTATCGGATGGAAGACAATAAATGGTGAGGTCTGTGAGAACTCAAAGAACCATGCCTCAGCACATGTCAGCACTAAACATAACCAAATATCTGAAACTACACATGTATACCTCCCATTTCCAGGTCTTAGATTTTTTTTTTTTAGGTGGGGGAATAGAGTTTGTTTTTGTTAAGAGGCAAAACTGAAATTTTACGTACATAATATTCAGTTGGGCCAGGTGGCATATGCCTTTAATTGCAGCACTCAGAAGATAAATGTCAGCAGAGCCATGTGAGTCTGAGGTCAGCCTGGTCTACTTGGTGAATTTCCGGACAGAGTGACATAATGAGAAAACTAAACAAGCTAAATTATGCCAAACATCTCATACTTATCCTTCTATACCCACAAACCAGCCACAAAAAGTATGCAGATTGAATTACCTCTTAGACACTCCTAGTTCATGCTGCATAATTTTTAGCAGAGCTTGTCTGAAACTTTGAAGCTTGGCCATACTCAGACCACACACTTACCTGGGAAGTCAGTATGACAGGGAAAGAAAACAAATTAGGCGATGTTGGGTGGAGAGCATAGAATCATGTGTCTCATGGTGGAACATGGACCTTCAGTGTCAGTAACAATACAACTCCCCCGAAGTACTGAAAGAAGAAATGAAGATTTGGTCCTTCATACCAAGTGTGGCTTTATTTTGTAACTCTAGCAGTCACTCAGGCTTAGCTTGATCATGCAGTAGATAGTACATGCAGTTTGAGGGGGTCTGGGAATCCTCATCAGTGAAACCAGGGCAGATGAGACCAGTTTCAAACAGCAGTAGCACCAGGTTTTTGAGAGTTTTGTAATTTTGTCAACCTAAGCCATTTGATGGAAGCTCCACAATCCGGTGGGCATGATTGATTTCTCAGTGCCTTTTTGGTCTTGAAGTGCTTGGACCTTGATGATCTGTTCCATGTTTCCTGTTCAGCCATAGGTGCTTGTCATAATGCAGCAGAGTGAAGACACAGCCTTTTGGAGATTGTCATCTGGGGACAATCCAAAAACTTTTTTTGATGAGGGCTCACATGCTGTAGTTTTGGCTGTTCTGTTGTGGTGGGTATTGTGTTCCCTGATATATTGTGTGTTCCCCGAAATAAACATATCTGGGGTCAGAGAACAGACAGCCACTAGAACAGAGCCAGAAATGGTGGCTAGAAAATGGGAAGAGTAAGCCATAACAGAAGTTGGGCGGTGGTGGTACACACCTTTAAACCCAGCACTTGGGAGACAGAGCTAGCCAGATCTCTGAGTTCAAGGCCACTTTAGAAACAGCTAAGCATGGTGATCCACGCCTTTAATCCCAGGGAGTGGGGGCAGAAAGAAAAAGGTATATAAGGCGTGAGGACCAGGAACTAAAGAGAAAAAAGCATGTAGTGAGTAAAGTATTCAGGCTTTCGAGCACAGTTCAGCTGAGAGCCATTGGGATGAGGATTCAGAAGCTTGCAGTCTGAGGAAACAAGACCAGCTGAGGAACTGGTGAGGTGAGAAAACTGTGGCTTGTTCTGCCTCTCTGATCTTCCAGCATTCACCCCAATAGCTGGCCTCGGGTTTGATTTCATTAACAAGTACTTTTAAGATTCCTACTATATTCTGTAACTACTTAATGGGCTTGGTTTTCTTAGTCTTATCTTTGCCACTGTGACCTTCAACATCTGTTCCCACATCTTCTTAGACTTCTCTTCCCTCTTCTTTCTCACTTTTCTCTTCCCTCAGGCAATCTTCACTGATCTCCCTCTCTCCTTCCTTCTCCAACTAAATCATCAAATGTATTAATGAGTAATGGAGACCTGAGGACCAGCAAAAGCAGAAGTCATGCTCAGACTGCTAAGCCCAGACTCATATAGAGAGTGGTGGGATATCTCATTAACTGTTTCTTCACCACTTCCTTGACCCTCCTCTTGACCCTAAGCATTCTGTTTAATTGTCTTTTACTTTACTTTTTGTTGTTGTTGTTTTTCAAGACAGGGTTCTCTGTGTAGCCCTAGCTGTCAGGGAACTAGCCTCACCTCAAACTCAAAAGATTTGCCTACTTCTTCCTCCCATGTGCTGCAACACCACTGTCCAGCCTCTGATTTTTTATGATGTGTAGAATCACATTGGTTTCACAATCAATGGGGTTATCTGTATAACAACTAATTATAATAAAATATGAAGACATGGAATTCAAACTTCAATTAGACCACTTTAAAATACAATGCTCAAGACATCTGATTTACTCAGAGAATGCACCAAGCACAATGTACACAGCCAGGTCACTGTGGTCTGCATGAACTGTGAAGGATCCACCAGCACAACTCCAAGGCATACTGCTCATCATCATGGTGCTCAGTGATCATGACCACTTTCTCTTACAACAGATTGACAGAGTAAAATCCAGCCCCATACTGCCCAATCATGGAGATGCTTGCAATAGCCAGTGAAAGGGTTTTAAAGTTGAGGGAGAGCCAGTAAGATGGCTCTGCAGAAACAAAAGTTCTAAGGAACCCAACTGTCCAAGTTCTTCCCTGACCTCAAAAAGCACTCACTCCAAAAATACACCACATACACAACTCAAAAAATATTTGAACAATTAACAGCCCCAAAGCATTAATGAATTGAGAGTGCTATGGATGAAAGGCTGCACACCTGGAAAGCCTCCGTTAACAATTTTGTGCCAGAATTAGCAATGGTTCCCAAGTCAGCCTTGGTCATTCCAATGCCTGTGTCTAGCAAGGCCAGCATACATCCCTGAGGGTTGGAGATGATGCCAAATTTCAGCTTTTATTGTAGTCTAACTTAGAAGGTTCTCTTGGACTCTCATAGTGAATCTTGTCCCAGGACTATAAATACATACATAGAGTCATATAATTCCATTTGTATAAAGTGTCCCTTCCCTTCCAAACTTGTGGCAGATTTTTGGGATCAGCTGATGGATTATTCCTATCAATCACTCTCACTAATTGTCTCAAGACACATCAATTCTCCCAATTCTACAAACTTTTAAAAATACAACAGAATACTCCCATTTGAAGCATTAGAAATCAACTCCTGTAGGAAACTTTTCTTCTTAGAATATAAAGTATTGATGATGAGGGACATGAGGTGAATGACTTCTTCAAAGTTCTCCACCCCTTTCTCTGGCCTTTATGAATGAAAAGGTCATGTAGTACCATGGATCACAAAGGCTGCACCTTGTAAATTATTAAAGCTCATCTTTTACAATTAAGGGACCTTATTCAGAGGCAAAGTTAATACTGCTTTAAGTCCCAAGAGATGAGAACAGACATTTTTTAAAAGATGTTAAAACTTCAGTGAAAAGAGATCAAGAGTGGAAAATATTCAAACAATGATTCTTCAACCAATGGAAAGTCAGACTCCTTGGACTGTATATTAGAGCTAGGCTAGGTGGCTCAGAACCTTAACATCTGCCAATACATTTTGGAAAAAAAAATCTGGAATTATAGTTAACTAGATTGAGAACTACACACAACATCTGTGCACTTGTAAGTGGGTAGATTCTTAAACAGAACTTTTTTATCATTTGGGTAAAGAAAAAAAACTAAGAGAAAAAGTAGTCATTTCTCTGTGCTGTTCCCCAAGGTTGTAAGTTGATGAAACAGTTGTTCAGTGCCACCCACCAGGGAAAAAGAACCCCAGAGCACAGGAGTGGAGGTGCTCAGTGTGAAGGCAATACAGAATCCATTTTAGGGAAAGACCACCATCTTAGACCACCTGCTGTACTCAGTTCCAGGAAGAACCTCAGGAATGTGCCATGATAACTTGAACAGATACGGGGCAGTATGCTCCTGTAAACATTCTGTCTGTGGTTTATGGCCCTTGAAGATATCTAGATAATCCTGCTGAGCAGCCTAGATAATCCTGCTCAACAAATTGTTGTTCCTCTCCAAAAAGTCCAACCCAATAGTTTCAAATGTGGTTTCATATCAAAAGTCTACACCAATAGTTTCAAAAAACTACCTTGCCCTTTATCCCTTCTACCCAATCCCAAGTTGTCAGAGCATGTAATTTCTAGCTTGTGGTTTTCCCTTTTAAAAACTCTCTACTCACCACCACTGCTGCATTTTCCTCCTCTGCCTGGTGGTGACCCAGGCTTGATAATGACAATTAAAGGACCCTTATGTGCTTGCATCAGAATTCTGCTCCTTGGTGGTCTTTGGGCATTTCTCAAAATGGGTACAATACTCAGGGGGCAATTAAATCAGGACAAAGAGCCAATGAGGCAAAAGCTCCACCATGACTGCTCTCTGAAGACTTGCATAGGCCTCAAAACAAGTAAAATAATTACTGACCCTGCTCAGCTAGCCAAGTCAATGTAGAGCATGCTTGGGAAGGAACCACAAGGGGAGGAGGCACCATTGTACACCTTTCCACCACTCAACATCTAGTCACATCTGTGGGGACCCAGAAGCTTCCACAACAATCTGAGATCTTGGGAGAGGAGGAACCTAAGAATCTTCTGTTCCTGCCCTTTCACCATTTCTCTCCCCCCCTCCTCTGGGAGCTCAGGAAAGATCTGGCAAGTGAAACTGCAGCAAGTTCAAGCATCCTTTGCCAAACCTTGGATCCCTTGCCCAAACCAAGCACCTTGGGAAAGGCATCCAGGACAAGCACCAGAGCCAACCTTGCTAGACCATGCTGGATCACGTATAGAGCAGACCACTAGTGAGCAGAGGCTTCAGACAGAGATGCTACATCTAGGAGGGGACAGCCTAAATAGTTGTGTTCACTTTAGATGTCTCAAAACAATGGGAGTGGCCACCTGGACAGGAAAGGCTGAGTTCCCACATTGTGAGCTGCTGAGCTAGTCGCCCCAGGGAGTCTTGCATCAGGCTTGCACTGCAGATGGCCAAACAGCTGGAGACTTCCGGGCCCCTCACCACACAGGTTACCTGGATGATGGAAGCCTTTGGGACAACAGATAATATCTTGGGCAAGCTCTTGGAAGGGAGTCTCCAGAGTAGCCCGGGACAGGCCGCTAAGGCTTGATAGTAGGACAAAGTCGAGTGGTGGATCGACTCTCACACAAAAATTTAGCTGCATGGGGAGTGACTGTAGAGAGCTCTCCCACATGCACCAGGACCTCCATTTTAACTAGGAAGCACCTCTCTAGCCCCTCCTTCAGATTCTTCTGCATTAAAGGAGTGGGTGGCATCCAGTGGACTAACTGCAGCTGTCTACCCCATGACATCCCAGGAGCAGCAGGACTCTGTGTGTGTGACCTGGAAAGCTTTGCTCTAGCTGCCTGTGGAGGAAGAAGCTACATTGGGACTACTGTGATTTCTTCCAACAGTGCCGTGGCAGGGCTGGTGCCAAGGTAAGGGAGAACCCAGACTCCAGCCTTTTTTGGCCTGGGGTGCGGGAATATGGCCGGGGCATGAGCGGTGCTGGTCAGTTTTGGCAGAGTTCATTCCAGGGGCTGAAAACAGTATTTGTGGGGAAGGGGAATGTAACAATGAATACAAAGGAAAGACCTAAAACGTGTCCCATTTTCAGTCTTTTAAAATAAGTAAGAGCTAGGATGCAGTTCAGTTACCGGAGTGCTTGCCTAGCATGCACAGAGCACTGCATTTGATAGCTGGATCTAGGACATGATGGTACATACCTGCAATGCCAGCACTTAAGAGGTGAAGGCTGGAGGAACAGTTCAAGGTCATACTCAGGTACATCTTTGTCTTATTTTAAAAAATGGCCATGGGGGGGAAATAGCTTGTATAGATCTAGGTCACAAACTGGATGTCTTTACTCCAATACTGTCTGTCCTTCCTCTGTGGTCCTAGCAGGGGGTACTGCAGCCCCTCTCTGGCCAAAAGCCTCCATTTTCCCTGAAGATAGGCCCCTTGCCCTACTTAGTGGGGGCTTCCTCCTGGTCCCTGGATTAGGCACAAACCACATCCAAACACTGTGTTCACAGGGAGATCCTTTATTAAGCAGGGAAGCAAAGTTAATGTGGCTGCTTTCTGACTCGGGGCAGAAAAACAGCAGCAAAGGACCTTGCACGTGTAATATTTAAAGAAGAAAAAAATGGGAGGTCTGTGTTATAACGGGCTAGGATGTGCATTTCAATTGGGCATGTTAATTAGGTGAACCAAAGGGGGCTTTTGACTGCTGAACTTTAGATAGCTGAATGTTGATAGTCAGTCTCAGGAGGAGAAAGTGCCCAGTAAGGTAACAGTGGCTAGCTTTAGGAGTGTAATCTAATGGTTTTTAGCAAGTCAGAGGGAACTGGGGAGAAGGGCAAGGCTGCCAGACCACATGCTCAAGTGGGCTAGTGTCCCTTCACTCCCCTTATACCCAGGCCCACACTAGGGTCATGTTCAACTCCTAGACCCAGGGTGCCAGCCTTCTGTCCTGTCCAAGGAGTTAGGTCAAGGAATGCACAGGGAACTGTGGAGAGGAAAGAGTGCTTATTTAATCAGAGGTCATTTCAAGGGACCTGGTGTATGTCAGCATAAAAAGGCAGTAAAATGACAAGGAGTGGAGACATGGGGAACAGTCACAGAAGAAAGGACAGAGAGTGAACACTGTCAAATCACATGAAGCAGAAGTCAGGTCTTAAGCCTCCATTCGATCATTATTTTAGACAGGTAGACAGATATCACTGGGAAGCCCTTTCATTGATGGCCTCTCAAGCCCCCAGACTAGGCATTGTGCCCCCCGCCAGCAGCTTGCACCTTGGAGACTAAAGGGCTCCCATATTGTTATCTCTCATTATACTGAAGGATAGTCCTGAGTCTCTTAATGAAATGCTTCCCGATGTCATGATATTCTCACTTGGGCCCTAAGCACATGCAGAGGCTGGAAAGGTGTTCCTGGAGTATCAAAGAGGGACATGAAGATGATGAATGAGGGGTCATGCGTAAAGACCAAAACCAGATAGTAGCACTTTCCCACATTGCATAGGAATATCAGGGGAAGAAGCACAAACCAGGCAGCCAGGAAACTTGGCAGCCAGCCGCTATCATTATCAGGCTGTAAAGAACAGGAAATGGCCCAGCTCAGATTGGTCCTTAGAGGCCTTTGGAAATTGGAAACAACTTCTGGCCCTGGTTCCCTTTGAGGATGTGGATAGCCAGAGGTGCCTGTTAGATACTTAATTTTTTTCTTTCTTTTTGGAGACAAATTTTCATATATCCCAGGCTGGCCTCAAACTCACTATGTGACCAAGAATGACCTTGAACTTCTGATCTTTCTGTTATTGCCCCTAATTGCTGGGATTATAGCCATATACTAGCATACTTTACATATGAGATGCCCTGGATCAAACTCAGGGTTTCATGAGTATGCTAGGCAAGCAGTCTTAACAACTGAGCCATATCCCAACTCCTTAATATTGGAATAGAACTTTCCTTGTGTTGATATGTGTGCATGTACTCACACCCCTGCCTGGTAACACAAATAAGAACTGTATACATGGAGAGATGTTTCAGTGATCTAGAGTGAGTACTGCTCTTGCAGAACACACATGTTCAGTTCCCAACATCCACACCAAGCAGCTCACAGCTACTTGTAACTCAAGCTCCAGGGAATCTGGTGCCCTTTGGGTGTTAGTGACATCTGTGGACACACGTACTCACATGCACACACATTTACACACAATTTGAAAATAATTTTAAAAATTTTAGCTGCACATGGTGGTACGTACAGGCACATGGGGAGCAGAGGCAGGTGGATCTCAGTGTATTCGAAGCCAGCCTGTTCTACATAGTGAATTCCAAGACAGCTAGAGCTTTATGTCTCAATAAAACAAAAGCAACAAAGTACTCATTTTTAAGTATGAAAATAAAATATTGTATATAAGTTTACACATAAGTTATGTCTAGATTTGAAAAAGGATAGTTTACTTAGTACTTTGGTTTTTTTGTTTGTTTTTCTCTTTCTTTCCCTGCTACAGATAGAACTCAGGGGTCACACATGCTAGCCAGTCCTCTACTCAGCCCCATTATACTTTCCTGGTGGTTCCTCTTAGACCTGTTTGATCCACCCTACCCTCACTATTCCACATGAAACCCACTTGAGGCTCATTCTTAGCCAAAGACATTGAACTTCAAAATAAATAAATAAATAAAAGACACAGGAATGACCTAGCTTCCTTCAAGAGAAGAGAGGCTTAGACTTCACACCTGGTCTTCTCTGGGTCTTAGCTGCTCCACTGTAAAAGAGAAGTTTCCAGCCAGGGGCAGGGTGAATAGGGCCATGAAGATCCAGCTGGGCAGAAGGTTCCCTATGTTCCCACAGTCCATTCTTGTTCCCACTCTAGCTATGGCTGAATCAGTCCCTGGAAGCTGTGGCAGCCAGAATCCAGGTACTGGTGCCTGCTATGCAGATTCAACTTCAGCCTTCACAGCAGGGACCAAGGCAATAGTGACTATGCTGGATTTTTGTGACACACAAGCTAAAGTCATCTGACAAGACAGTTCAATTAAGAAAATGCCTTCATAAGATTGGCTGTAGGCAAGCCTGTAGGGAATTTTCTTAATTGGTGATTTATTGGGAGATTCCACCTCATCCTATGGATGGAGGTACTGGATTACATAAGAAAGCAGGTTGAGCAAGCCATGTGTACCAAGCCAGTCAGCAGTATTCCTCCATGGAAATGGTTCTTAACTTTACTAATACTGGGACCCAGTAATACAGTTCCTTATGTTGTGGTGACCCCTAACCAAAAACTTACTTCTGTCACTACTTCATAACTTTAATTTTGGTGCTGATTTGAATTGTAATGTTAATACCTGATATGCATGATATCTGACATGTGACCCCTATGAACAAGTAGCTCAACAGCACATGTCCCTGAAGATAGGCCCCTTGCCCTACTTAGTGACTCACAGGTTGTGAACTCTATGGCCTAAAGATCAGTTCCTGCCTCTAGGTGCCTGCTGGGTTCGGGTCAAGTTCCTGTCCTGACTTCCTTCATTGATGAGCAGTGACATGAAGTATAAGTCAAAAAAGCCCTTTACTCCCCAGGTTGCCTTTAGTCATGGTATTTCCTCACAGTAGTAGTAACTCTAACTAAGACAGTGACTCTGAAGTTGAAGGGAGGAAAAGAGCCAGAACTGAGATCTAGAGAGAGAAGGGACAAATTAATTCTGTTCCATAGTGATTCATGAGTGGCTGTGGACAAAAGTCCAATACACACACACACACACACACACACACACACACACACACACACACACCATGCAAACACACTCAGAGAGAGCAGGTGATGGGAGCACTCAGCACATGGATTCTGGAGAAGGCCCTGTCTCAGGTCAGACATGGAGGTGGTAGAAAGTGGACACAGCAAAAGAAATGAAAGGGGTGAGGAAGCAAGTGAGAACAGCTACACTCTTTAGCATGGCTGTGATAGATGTGATAGAGTGATTTCTGCTGTTTTATATCTTTGTTATAGTACCTGTATCCTAATTTGTATCGTGGTCATTTGTTGGAGTGCTTTTATTTTTTCTCAATTGGAATGAGAACTCTTTCATTTTGTTTTGTTTTTCAAGACAGGGTTTCTCTGTGTAGCTTTGCACCTTTCCTGGAACTCACTTGGTAGCCCAGGCTGGTCTCAAACTCATAGAGATTCACCTGGCTCTGCCTCCTGAGTGCTGGGATTAAAGGCGTGTGCCACCACTGCCTGGTGGAATGAGAACTCTTTAAAGCAGTTACCTACCCACTGAGCACTATAATAAGTAAACTTCAAGCACTGATCACAGTGAGCTACAAGCAATATGTACAATAAGGTATAAGCACTCTTCCCACTGAGCTACAGATACTGTACTTCCAGAGACAAAAAGTTCTCTACTCACTGAGCTAGAAGCACAAAAATTACTCATCTGTTAGCACTGTACCCAATGTGCTATAATCACTTTTCCAAGTAGGCCACAAACACCACCAATTCCCACCTTGGTTTTCCCTCCACATCTACCTTATTGTGTGAAAACCAGGTTAGAGCACAGAGATCCATCCTGCATGACTTCATTTTGTTCAGTTCTTCACACTTCTCCTAAATACACTGGATCCCTAGGTGCAGCATCAGACATCCCTACTTCTGTTCCAGTCAGAAGACAAAACAACAGTTAAGATCAGAGTTTGAGGCTCACAATTGTAGTGTTTGTGCTTGATCCTCATATATAGGTACTGGGAACTCAGAAAAGTACACTTTCTCTCAGGAAGCAATGAATATGTATGGTCTACTTGGATAATGATGGAAATGGCTCTAACTAGATTGACAATAAGTTGACCACATTAAAAAAAAAAGTATGATATTTGCAAGATAGATTGTGCCATGACATAATTGGTCTGTTTTCTAAGATAGCATGACATACATGGTAAAAAGCAATGCTTTCTCACTAAATTCATCAATAGTTCTGCCTTCCACATTCAAACTCTTTGTTCTACAAAGGGTGGAGCATTGAAACTGCACATCAGCATCCCAACTAAGCATGTTAGAATAGAGTTGGTGATGCCCAGCTGCGTACAGGATTGATCCAGTGCTCATGTTTGGGCAAGGATGACAGTTGTAGCATTTGGAAGCAAAGTTTTATTCCTTTTAATTTGTCCATCTGAGATGAGACACTGGTCCTGTTTGATATTAACATACTCTTCATCAAGTTACAGCCTTTCATCTAGACCTAAAATGTGCACTTATATTCCCTAAAAGATAAATGTTGTTGAGATTATTACTCCATTCTGTTTTACTGAGATATAAGATGCAATAAAGAGTACTCTAGAAAGTATTTTTTGAAATTATCTTTCATTTTTGTTTATAGCTATGTGTATATTTGACTAGAAGTATGTATTAGTGCTGTGTGTGCCTCCTGTGTGTAGAGATCAGAAAGCCATAGATCCTGTTTTAACTAGGGTTCCTATTGCCGTAAAGAGACACAATTATCACAGCAACTTTTATAAAGGAAATTGAAGCTAGCTTAGAGTTTCAGAGGTTTAGTCTATTATAATTATGTCAGGAAACATGGTATCTTGCTGGTAGGCATGGTGCTGGAGGAGCTAAGAATCACACGTCTTCATCCGCAGACAAGAGTAAGTGAATTGTCTACCACATTTGTCCACAGGAGACCTCAAAGCTCACCCCCACAGTGACACACTTACTCCAACAAAGCCACAGCTACTCCAACAAGCCACACTTCCTAGTGCATTAGCCTTGGGCCCATTTTTTTTCAAACCACCACAGATGCCATGGAAGTGAAATTGGAATCAGTCGTGTGATGTCATGTGGGTGCTGGGATCTGAGTAGGTATCCTCAAGAAGACCACCCAGTGCTCTTATTGGGTGAACACTTTTTTTCCCCACCTGTAGACCTGTATGGGTCATTTATATTACAAGACAATCTCTAATTTTTTAGGGCTCTTTTTCCGAGAAAAGCATTTTCTACAGCAGCACATAGTAAATGAGTAATTTTCCATCACTGGGTCTATTGACATTCAGGGATGTTGCTGTGGACTTCTCCCAGGAGGAATAGGAATGTCTGGAATCCTGTAGGAGGGACCTGCATATTGAAGTGATGTTGGAGAACTATGGAATCTAGCTTTTGTAGGTGAGAATTCTCTTGTTGAGGAATATATTATCCTTGATATTTATTTGCTTTGTATGCATGAAAACTCTGAGCAGCTTAGAGCCCACCAGAAATGAGGGAAATTCTAGTAATAAACAACTTTTTCAGGGTTTTTCTTTACAGTTTTCTTTTGTTCTCCAAAAGAGCAATCAATACTACATACTGTGTAATCTCTCAAGCCTTCTTATCTGGTATTGATGAAAACTTCCAAGATCAAAGAAAATTGAATATTCAAATCAAGGAAATTCATTATAATATACTTAGTAATTAGAAAGTATTGATATTAATAAGGAACCACAAGAGCATCTAGTCATTACTGTGGGGACAACCATCTACGCTCTTAACAGAGGAGGAACCTATGAATTTACCTGGTCAGGCCTTTTCAAATTTCTCCTCCTCCTCCCCAGTAAGCACAGGAAAGATCTAGAAAGGGGAAGGACAGTGGGTTTAACCATCTCTGCCAACCCTTGGACCCCTTCCTAAAAACAAGCACCCTGGGAAAGATGTCCAGGAGGTGACAGGGCCAGCCTTGCTAGGCCATGCTGCATCAGGTATAGAGCAGACATATCAGACCCAGAAGCTACATATTGAAGGGGACAGGAAAAATGGCTGTGAACAGTATAGGTGTCTCCAAGCAGTGGCAGTGGCCACCAGGGCAGGAAAGGCAGAGTCTCCACCCTTGCATGCAAGCTGCTGATCTAGTCCCTCCTGGGAGATTTGTCTAATGCTTGCACCTTGGATAGCCATGAGCAGCTGGCAATTTCCATGCTTGTCACCATGCAAGGTTCCTGGATGATGAGAGCTTTTGGAACAACAGATGATATCATGGGCAGGCTCTTGGAAAGGAAGCTCCAGGGCAGCCAGGGACAGGCTGCCAAGGCTTTACCTTGACAGTAGGACAGAGTAAGGTGGTAGGGATCAACTCTCACACCAAAATCCAGCTGCATCAGGGGTGACTGTAGTAAGCTCTCCCACATGCACCAGGCCCTCTATTTTAACAGGGGAGAGTAGTCTGTGTCCCTCCCTAGAATTCCTCTGCATTAACGGAGTGGCATCCAGCAGATCAGTGGCAGCTGCCTGCCCTCTTGATATCGAGAAAGCCATTGTCCCATGTCTTTAAGGGGTCAGGGAGCTGCAGGAAGCTGTTTGTGTGTATGCTTGAAGCTTTTCTTGGCTGCCTGTGGAGGGAGGTGCCACACTGGTGCTTACTGAGATTTCTAACAACAGTTGTCATGGAAGAGCCTGGTACCAAGGTAAGAAAGAAATTCAGCCTCAGTCATTTCTTGCCCAAGGATGTGGGAGTACAGCCACGTGGTGCTGGCCCATTTGGCGAAATTCATTCCAGGCACTGAAAACAGCATTTGTAGGAGAAGAGAATGTAACAGTGAATACAAAGGAAAGACCCAAAGGTGCTTTCTTTTCCAGTCTTTTAAAATAAGGAAGATAGAATGAGACATAGCTCAGTTACCTAAGCAGACACGTTGTACTGGATTCTATACTTGGATTTAGGACATGGTAGTACATACTTGTAATACTAGCATGTAAGAGAAGAAGGCTGGGTAACATTTCAAGGCCATACTGAGGGACATCTTTTCTCATTTAAAAAAAATGAGCAGAAAAAGAAAATAGCCTTTATGGATCTGGGCCACAGTGTGGATGTCTTGTCTCCAATCGTTTCCTTTCTCTATGGCCCTTTAAGGGAGTATTGCAGCCCCTCTCTGGACAGGGGACTCCATTCTCCATGAAGGAGACCCGCCTCCACCCTGCACAGTGGGGGCTTCCTCTGGAATCCCATATTAGGCACAAACCACACCCAAACATTGCTTTCACTGAGAGATCTTTCATTAAGCAGGGAAGAAAGGTTAAAGTGGCTGCTTTCAAACTCAGGCAGAAAAACAACAGGAAATGAGCTTGCATGTGTTATGTTAAGAACAAAATAATGGGAGGTCTGTATTACAATAGGTGAGGAGGTGATGGTGCATTTTAATAGGTCATGTTAATTAGGTGAGCCAAAGAGGGCTTTTGACTGCTGGACTTTGGATAGCTGGACTTTGGCAGTTAGCCTCAGGAGGAGGAAGCTGGCTCTAGGAGAATCATCTGATGGTTTTTAGCAAGGCACAGGGAATTGGGCAGAAGGCTAGGCTACCAGAGCAGCATGCTCAAGTGGGCTAGTATCCCTTCATTGCCTTTATACCCAGGTCCACGCGAGGGTCATGTTCAACTATTAGAGCCAGATTGCCAGCCTTCTGTGCAGCCTAAAGAATTAGGTCATGGCAAGACATGGGGAGCTGTGGAGAGGAAAGAGTGTCTATTTAATCAGAGAACATTTGAAGGGACCTGGTTTATGGCAGTATAAAAAAGGCATTAAAATGACAAGGAATGGAGACATGGGGAACAGTCACAGAAGAAAGGACAGAGTTAACATCATCAGATCACATAACACAGCAGCCAGGTCTGAAGCCTCCACCCCATCTTTATATAAGGCAGGTAGACAGATATCAGTGGGAAGTCCTTTCTTCTACTGCCCCTCAAACCCCCAGGCTAAGGATTCTGCCTCCACCAGCAGGTTATAGCTTGGACACTAAGGGCTCCCATATTGCCATCTCTCATTATACTGAGGGACCCTTTGGATCTCTTAATTAAATGCTACCTGATTTCATGATTCCCTTACTTAGACCCTAAATATGAGAAGAGGCTGGCAAGGTAGACAAAGAGGGACATGAAGATGATGAACCTAGTGTCATGCTTAAAGACCAAAGACAGGTAGTAGTACTTTCCCACATTGCATAGGAATATCACGGGTAGAAACACAAGCCAGGCAGCCAGGAAGCTTGGCAGTTGGCAGCTATGCTTAGGCTGTAAAGAACAGGAAATGCCCCAGCCCAGGTTGGTCCTCAGAGACAATTGAGACCTGGAAAATACTTCTAGGCTTGGGTACCATTGGAGAGGGCTTATATCCAGAGGTGAGTTGGTAATGTCTGCCTGTAAGGTACTTAATTTCTTTTTTTCCTTTTTTTTTTTTTTGAGACGAATTTTTATGTATCCAAGGTTGGCCTGAAACTCATTATGTTGTCAAGAATGGCCTTGAATTTCTTATCTTCATGTTCATACCCCTCAAGTGCTGGGATCATAGCTGTGCACTATTTATTATACTTGACTTATGTGCTGCCCCAGGTCAAACTCAGGTTTCATGAACTATGTTAGGTAAAAAGTCTTAACAATGGAGCCACACCCCACCTCCTAAATACTGGAATAGAATAATTGGAATTTCTAATATGTATACATGTATGAATGAATATACCCTCACCTCTCTGCCTGGTTACACATCTAAGAACTGTACACATGGCCTGGAGCGATGCTCAGTGTTCTAGCATGAATACTGCACTTGCAGAATACCTATGTTCAGTTCCTAATATCCGCACCAAGCAGCTCACAACTACCTGTAAATCAAGATCCAAAGAACCGAATGCTCTATGGGCATTAGTGGATTCTGTGGGCACTCACATTCACATACAATTTTAAAATAATTTTAGAAAATCTTAGCTGGACATGGTGGCACATACACTTGAGAACAGAGGCAGGTGTATCTCAGTGTATTCAAAGCCAATTTGTTCTACATAGTGAATTCCAATATAGCCAGAGCTTTATAGTGAGACCCTGTTAATAAAACAAAAGCAAGAAAGTGATAATTTTTTAAGTCTAAAAATAATATATTTGTATACAAAGTTACATATATTATATACCTAGATTTGAAAAAGGTAGTTTCTTTAGTACTTTAGGATGTGTTTTGCTTCTTGCTCAGCTTCAGATACAACCCACACATGCTAGACAATTCCTCTACCACATCCCTCTAACTAGCCCCACCCCACCGTTATTCTTTCTAGGTGTTCCTCTTAGATTTTATTGATCCCAAAAGCCTGTAACCCTATCTTCTCCTTATCACATGGAAACTCCTCTGAGGCTCAGTCCTAACCAAAGACATTGAAATTCAAGAAAAAAAGACACAGGAAATACCTAGCTTTCTGCAAGAGAGAAGAGAGTCTTAGGCTTAATACTAGGCCCTCAGAAAGAGAGAGCGTGAACAAGAGAGAGAGAGAGACAGAGACAGAGAGAGAGAGAGAGACAGAGAGAGAGACAGAGAGAGACAGAGAGAGAGAGACAGAGAGAGACAGAGAGACAGAGAGACAGAGAGAGAGAGAGAGAAGGCAGGTGGTGGCAGCACTCACTCAGTGCATGGATCCTGGAGAAGTCCAGTCTCAGGTAGAAAGTGGACACAGCAAAAAAAAATGAAAGGGTTGAGGAAGCAAGTGAGAACAGCTACACTCTTTAGCATGGCTGTGATAGAGTGATTTTTGCAGTTTTGTGTATTTATTATAGCACCTCTACTTTGTATTGTGGTCATTTGTTGGAGTGCTTTTTTTTTCCCTCAGCTGGAATGGGAACTTTTTTTTTGGTTTTTCGAGACAGGGTTTCTCTCTGTAGCTTTGAGCCTTTCCTGGAACTCGCTTTGGAGACCAGGCTGGCCTCGCACTCACAGAAATCTGCCTGCCTCTGCCTCCCGAGTGCTGGGATTAAAGGTGTACGCCGCCGCTGCCGCCGCCGCCGCCCAGCTAATGGGAACTTTTTAAGGCAGTTGCCCACTGAGCTACAATCATTTTCATAACTGAACTTCAAGCACTGATCACAGTGAGCTACAAGCAGTATACCCAATGAGGTATAAGCACTCTATCCACTGAGATGTACGCACTAGCTGTTGGTTAAGCGGCAACACTTGTGACTGGCCGCCACCCATGCTGCAGTGGAGGAAGAATGGCGAACCATGCTTACCCTTTCAGAGCTTTATTAGGGGAGAGAGAGAGTCAGAGGAACCGCGTGCAGGGGAATACAGAAAAAGAGAATACAGAAAGAGGGGGCACAGAGAGGACACACCCACTTTTTAGGCTGGGATGCTGTGGCAGGCGGGGGACATAATTAATAATCCTTAGAGTTTGCTTCAGGTGTCTTTACTTCTGTTTCAGTCTGAAGATGAAACAGCAGCTGAGCTCAGAGTTCGAGGCTCTCGAATGTAGTGTTTGTGCTTGACCCTCCTACCTAAGTATCGAGAATTCAGAAAACTACACTTCACCTCAGTAAATGATGCATTGGCTAGTTGGATAATGATTGGAATGCCCAGCACTCAGGAGGCAGAGCCAGGTGGGTCTCTGTGAGTTCGAGGCCAGCCTGGTCTCCAAAGCGAGTTCCAGGAAAGGCGCAAAGCTACACAGAGAAACCCTGCCTCGAAAAACAAAACAAAACAAAACAAAACAAAACAAAACAAAACAAAACAAAAAAGTAATGATTGGAATGGCTCTAACTAGATTGAGGATGAGTTGAGCAAATTAAGAATAGGGTGATATTTGCAAGATAGATTGCATCATGACATGATTGGTCTGTTCTCTAAGACAGCACGACATACATGGTAAATACATGTCCTGGATCTGCCAGCTAGAATGAAATGAAATTTCATCATATTCAGATACTGTAATCTAGATCTGATAACTGCAATAATGGAAAATTTTAGAACCCTGATTCCTTTTCTCAGGAAATGACTGATCAGAGATTGTGATTATGTTCATGTTGGAGATAATTTTCTATATTTATCCTGAGAACACACAGTCTTATCCTGGCCTCTACCACTATAGTAGAGTCTTTTTCCTGAGCTGTGAGCTTGAGATACTGTCCTTAAACTGTGCTCTCTTGCCTTACATAAGCCAGATGAAGAAAACAGTGAGGTTTTTTTGCTTCAAGGCCATATCCTGGTTTCCATGTGCTTCCTCCAGTAAACCTCACTCCTGAAAGGGGATGTGTTTTATCCACATTAGTAATGCACCCATTGCCATTTCGCCAATACTCATTATTGTAGTGGTATTTGCTCTGCCCATGACCTTGGGCTATATATATGGCCTGAAAGAGGTGGTACTTTTTGCCTGCATACATGACCTCTTTAAAAAAGGGAGAGGGATCACATTTCTCCTCTTGTTGTGATCGGACACTAGATGGTCAAGTGCATGAATTATAAGAGCCAATGATTAGGGTGTAATGATGTGGTTGGCTGTTATTTTCTTTCAGTACTCTAAGTATATTCTGCCATGCTCTTTTTTTTTTTCTGGATAAATTTTGGTAAGACTTCTCATTATTCTGTTTTTTTTGTCCTATTATGTGCTTTGGTCTTGTCCATAAATGTTTATTAATTTTAGGTTTGTGTTTTTGATACCTTGAGGTGAAACATCAATAAGAGTTCTCGTATTTGTTCCTGCATCAGAAACTGAGTTATCAGAGACAATGGCTATATCTCCCATAAACATACCCCAGGTCAGTGTACTCTCAACATTACTTTGAAAATTGTTTTTTATATTGAAACCATATAAGCTTTTAATTTTCTGGATCTGATAATGTCATCAAAAGTATTTATTTCTTATGATTTTACACTTTTTCTTCCCTAATAACCAAGATATATTTTCATGGACTTAAAGCCTGCCATTCTCAATGAGATTCCATTGTCAATGATTATCCAAGAAATCTATTGATGACCAGATCCTATAGAGGATAGACTTCTGTCTTTATATATTCCTGAAGAAGGAATATCTCCTAGTAGCACCATTCTCTTTGGGAACTATTTTCTTTCAAACAACCACATTCCACTCCCTCACTCCCAAAGGCTTTTAGCCATATCATAATTCAAAAATGCAGATAATCCAATTCAAAATTTTCCATAATTTACAATAATCTCAAACTTATTTAAAATACTAAAGTTCAGAATCTCTTCTGAGATTAAAGCACTCTCTTAAATGTAATCCCCTGTAAAATCAAACTAGAAAAGCCAATCACATACTTCCAACATATACTGACACAGAACATACATTACCATCCAAATATGTGGGGAAGGGAGAATAGTGAGGAAAAATTGGACCAAGGCAAGACTGGAAGAAAAACAGCTGGATAAACTACAAACTCTGCATCTTCATGTCTGATGTTAAAGCTCCTATGATCTCCAGTTATTTTCAGTTTCATTGACTGCAACACACTTCTCTCTCTGGGTTCCCCTCTCTCTTTGGCAGGTATTCCATGGTTCTGGCAGCTCCAACATCTTAGGGTTTTGAAGACAATCCAGGCTTCAGTTACACAGCTCACACAGTGGCCTCTTGGGTCTCCATGCAGGGACACTGCTGATACATTGCTGACCTCAGCTGCTTTCCTTAATTGTGGAAGAAAATTGCATAACCCATTTCTTCTATCCATGACTCTAAAACCATAACCTGGTGACCAAAACTGCCATCTTCTGCTGTTTCCTGGGGCTATAACATGGCACCCTTGTTCAATTACACTTCCACTAGCTTACTGTATTTTCCATGGTTTCCTTCAATGTCTTAGCTTAACTGTCCTGGAACTCTATCTGTAGATCAGGCTGACCTTGAACATAGAGATCCACTTGCCTCTGTTTCCAGAGTACTGGGATTAAAGACATGTACCACCACACCTGGCTCTAAACTTTTAATTCCTTCTCACAAGTTGGAAATAGCTTGGTGTGAGATCCTGTCTTGAGGTCATCACACACTTCATTCCATTTCTTAGTGTGTGTCTCCTTGAATTCAGCAATTTATTCCATTTCATTTTCTTGTGCTCCTTTTTATTCTAAAGTATACATCTTGTATTTCTCCTTCCTCAACTTGCTTTTTCATTATACAACTTTATTAGGATTAATACTATTTAAGCCACAATACCAGGATTATAGTTGTCTGTTTTGAGATTTCCTTAGACAATACAATTAATTCAAAATTCTTCACAGGCAGACTTTTTGGACAATGGAAAAAGGCAGCCACATTCTTCAACAAATTAACACAAGAATGATTGTTAGGCAGCATAGTAAACATCTCCCCCGTGAATCCTCTTGAGCCAGGCTCCCACATTTCCAATCATCCTCAGCATGACTGTCTTCCAATGCTCCTACTTTTATGGCCCATTAAGCAATGCTGAAAGTATTCTACTGCTTTTGTAACCCAGGAAAACAAAGTCCAAGTTTCTCTATACAAAAACATAGTCAGGCCTACCATAGCAATACTGTAGTAACAACTGTTACCTTAATTAGGTTTTAAAATGCTGAGAAAACACACCATGACTGCAACAATTTTATAAAGGAAAGCACTTAAGTAAAATTAGTTTACAATATCAGAGTTTTGTTCCATTATCATCATGGCAGGAAAAATGGTGGAATCCAGGTAGACATAGTGTTGGAAAAGGAGCTGTGAGTACTACATCTTGATCTGTAGATCTACAGGAAGTGAACTGCCTATCACACTAAGCATAGCCTGAGCATAGGAGACCTTAAAGCCGCCCCAACAGTAACGCAGTTCCTCCTACAAGGCCACAACTACTCCAACAACATCACACTACGTAATAGTGCTGTTCACTTTGGGGGTCATTTTCATTCACACCATCAACGATTCCAAGGAACTGGAAGTAGAACCAGTTGCATGCTGTCATGTGGGTGCTGGGATCTGAATGGGTGACCTCTAGAAGAGCAATTAGTACTCTTATCTTCTGAAACCATTTATTTTTTACCATCTCTAGAAAATGTTTATCTTAGATTAATGGGCATGGATCATTCACATCACAAAATATTCTCTATTTCCTTTGCTAGGAAAGCATTTTCTCCAGCAGCACATGGTAATTTTCCACCACAGGTTCTGTGGACATGCAGGGGTGTGGCTGTGGACTTCTCCCAGGAGGAATGGGAAAATCTGCTTTCCTATTGGAGGGACTTGTGCATTGACATGATGTTTGAGAATTACAGCAATCTAGTTTTCATTACTAAGAATTTTCTTCTTGAGGAATATTTACCTTATTCATTGTGTTTATCTGCTTTCTAAATAATTCTAGAGACTATCATAAATGATGGAAATCAGGTAATAAACATAAATTTGTGATGTTTTTTCTATTACTATTTTCTTTCTTCTCTGAAAAAACAACCAATATTATATTTGGGTGATCTGTGCAGACCTCTTACTAAGTATTTATGAAGACTGCAAATTTCAAAAAAAAAATGTTAATTATTCAGAGCAAGGAAAAGCATTATATGTTACTTAGAATTTATTGATATTAATATCAGATTAAAATTTATTTATTTCTTCATTTTAAGAAATTTAGAGGTTTTTAAATGAAGAAAATTGATTCTGATAAACTTTTTTGTTGTTGTTTTTAGAGACAGGGTTTCTCTGTGTAGCTTTGCACCTTTCCTGGAACTCGCTTTGTAAACTAGACTGGCCTTGAAATCACAGAGATCCACCTGCCTCTGCCTCCTGAGTGCTGGGATTGAAGGTGTGCGCCACCACCTTTGTGAACACTTTGTGGCTTTTTTTCCACTTCATTTATTTATTTATATTTAAGTTGTAATCTATTTAGTCCTGGCAGCATAGGACAGCATGATTTTAATCCTAGCACTTTGAAGAATGAGGTAAGATGATATGGTGAGTTCCTGACAAGCCTGTGTTATATATGTGATATTAGATGGCCAAGTTTATATGGTGTGACCCTCTCAAAAACACAAACAGTAAGAAAATAAAAAAACCTTCTACATAGGATCTTACAGAGAGCTCCTTTCTCATAATGCACTATTGCTCAATAATCTATTTGTCTCAACTTCTACAAGGTTTGCATTTTATATAAAAATGAGATGGCTACTATCAGTCCTCAGTGTTTGATGACAATTAGATTGATTCTGAGCATGTGTGTAATAATAGTGAACCACAAATGGCCTCTGCTGAGAGCTCTGTTTTTAAGACTTTCTAGGTAACTTGTCTTATAGAACTTAACAAAACATCAGTATTTGAATCTGTAAACATGCATCAATCCCTATAAGCCACATTTGTGCTCATTTTCTAGAGAAATACCATATATGGGGGAAATATATGAATATCTTGAATCAAGGATCAAAGCACATTGTCTACCACCCTGTGAATAACCAAGAGAAGTCTCATAAATTTAATGAGATTGGCAAAATCGCCCAAAAATTCTCTCCATGTATACCTACTAACACAAGTAATCTTACAAAGAACTACAACAAGTATGGATGTGGTAACCACAGGGATGCCTCTATTGAATCAACAAACCTAAAGAATCATAAAAGTGGGAACACTGGAGAAGAATGTTGCAAGTATAGAGACTGTGGAAAACAGTTAAATTTGTGTTCTATCACTAGTGAAAGACTTCATAATAGAAAGGAACTTCACAAAACCATGGACTGTGATAAATCATTTAAATCTAAACACACACTCATGCTAAAAGAAAACTCTAATGTAGAGAAACTACACCAATGTAGGAAATGTGGGAAAATGCTTCATGTCATGCTGGACTCTCAGGAAACACTATAGATCTCATTTTAGAAAGAAATACTACAAATGTAAAGAATGTGGAATGTGCTTTCCCCTGTTACATCAGGTTAAAAACCATTATAAAACCCATGGTAGAAAGGCCCCATACAAATGTAGTAAATGTGAAAAATGCTATATCCAGAAAGAGCAACTTGTGACACATCAGAGAATTCATAGAAATCAGAAACGTTTCAAATGTAATCGTTGTGAGAAATGCTTTATAGGTGCTGATTGTCTTAAAGCTCATCCGAGAATTCATACCGGGGAGAGACCTCTCAAATGCACTGATTGTGAGAAATCCTATACACGTGGCTCAGATCTCAAAGTACATCAGAGAAGTCATGAAGAAGAGAAACCATTCAAATGTAGTGATTGTGAGAAATGTTTTGCACGTGCCTCTTGCCTTAGAGTACATCGGAGAATTCATACAGGAGAGAAACCTTACAAATGTAGTAAATGTGAGAAATTCTTTAGACAGTTTTCAAATCTTACACAACATAAGGTCATTCATACAGGAAAGAAACCTTATAAATGCAGTGAATGTGAGAAATCCTTTGTACATATGTCAAGTCTTAAAAATCACCAAAGAATTCATACAGGAAAGAAGCTTTAGAAATGTAGCGAATGTGAGAAGTCATTTTCACGTGTCTTCATTCTTAAAAAACATCAGAGAATTCATACAGAAAATTGACCTTTCCAATGTAATGATTGTGAGAAATCCTTTAAATACAATCTTATAAAACATCAGATCACCCTTACAGGACTGAAACTGTACAAATTTAGTGAATGTGAGAAATGCTATATACAAGGGTCAAGTCGTAGATGACATGAGTTGTAAATAACATACAGGAGGGAAAACTATGAGTGTAGTAAATGTGCCAAAAATCTCTATCTGCCTCTAACTTCTTAGAACACTTGAAAAACTTCATCCTGGAGAGAAAAAACTTCCATAGTAAATAGTGTGGCATATGATTCATACAAAGATCTGTAATCAGAGGTCACTGCACTGCCATACAATTGGAACATTATGAAAATGAGATATTTTTGAAAGCCTTTAAGCAATATGCAAATCTTACAAAGCATGAAGTTTATACTGAGGAAAGTTTCTGAAAATGTGACAATGTAGGGCAATTTTCATGGAAACATGTTACTTTTCAACCTCAAATATTGCATAAGAATGAAAAATGAAGAAGGCTCCAGACTGTGCTATCTTATATCAATTTTCTGGGGGTCTGAAACATTCTTAATAGAAGTTCATTAACCAGGAAATTAAGACCTCTAATTCATTTCAGGAAGTCAAAATAAACTGAAAGGATTCACTATTCTAAACTCTGCTCAAAAAAATGGAGACCAGCCATGCAGCTTAGAGAAGGCACTGATGAACTGAAATGATGCCATGGAACCTGTAGATATATCTCCAGGTGTGCAGTGAATTCTTGGTGTTTGGGGTTCATAAGCCCTATCCCACACAGTGTTGGATTTTATGTTGACAACTGTGTTTTTCAGTCCAATTTGCTCCTGTTACCAACTTTGGTCCATATTCCTTAAGGTAACCCAAAGAGAGCCTGTTGATTCAACAGGCTTCACTTCATTGCTACCTATTCTTGGTTCTGTTTTCAGTTCACATTTTGAGTGAGTAGATGCATATGTGTATTGCTTCTTCTCAGGAAAAATATATCATAAATCATGAACTAACCTCATTTATAGTTCTTCCCAAACAGAAAATTGATCATCAGAGAGCATTGAAATGTTCACTATTGTGTTAGATATGTGATTCATTGAACCTTATAAAATCTACTCTAGAAACTTCTAGAAATGAATTGATGTTGTCAAAACCTACTGACCAAAGTAAACAACTGAAAATTGATCCTGAAATAAACCACCTCCACAATCGTACAGTAAAAATGTATCTATTATCTACCTTCACCTTTTATGAAAAGGATACCAGCAAATAGAATGTGAGGATTTTAAAGTTATAACCTGTAATCATGACAACACACATGTGAATGTATAGCTATGAAATATCCAAGTGTGGGAAGCAAATTAGTTTTAGTTTAGTGCTCATCTCAGAAAAACATAAATCAATTTAAAGAGGAAAGTAATCACAAAAATCTCACATAGAAATACGAAGACAAACAGATTTAGACATTAGACAATTAAGAATCAAATGCAATGTATTAAACTCTGATACACTTCAGTGAGAAAATTCTTCTTTGGAGTAACTGTGAGATGTTTATTTATTTATTTTCTTTTTTGACTTTCTGAGACAGGGTTTCTCTGTGCAGCTTTGCACCTTTCCTGGAACTTACTTTGTAGACCAACCTGGCCTTGTACTCACAGAGATCCACCTGCCTCATGAAATGTTTTTTGGAAATATGTTTGTATTACCAGTATTGGATTTGTTGATATGTCAAAACAGTTTCATATTTAGCCTACAACAGAAACTCCTTTGACATTTTTGATTTTTGATTTCCTTAAATGTAGCTATTAATTTTCAAGGTTTTTTCAATTTGTAAATTCTCCCTTGCAGTTTCAATAGTGGCCTTTACTATAGAATTTGTATTTTTTTTTTTAGTTTAAATTTTTCTTATTTCAACAATGTGTTAGTTGAAATATAATTACATCATATCTCCCCTCACCTCCTTCCTCCCATCACCTCTCAGATATAGTGCCTTAAGCCCCTTTCATGTCCCTTCTACATTCAAGTTTATAGCATTTTTCCTATCATTATTTTTAAATACTTTTATCTGTGAGTCTGATTTTGTCATTTGTATATATATGACATCAAGAAGACTGTTCTGTTCTGTTGGAAAAACCATGAAGTGAGCTCATCCCTGTGAGATGCTAGTTGTTGACAGGCCATGTGAGAGGAACAGTAAGCAACCTTGGAACTCAGACCACAAATTTGCAGTTAGGAAAATGATGCCAAGTGAGCTTGGAGAATCAGAGCTCTGAAGAATACATGTCCTCTAAACCCCATACTGTTACAGAGCATAGTTCTGCTTATTGCCCTCATTCTCACAATGTCCCTTATCATGTCTGAAGTGTATGAAAACTTTAAGGTGGCCTCTCACCTTTCATTGGTCAGTGTTACTGGTATTTAAAATAGTGACTCAACCAACACTCTTAAAAAGAACTTAGGCATGTAGATTGTTAGTAAAGATAGGTTAAGTTGTTTTTGTTAATGGCTTTAATGTAGAAATCTTGGGGAAAAATTTAAGGGTTAGAAAGGCATACTTTTAATGTTTTGGTGAAAGAGCTGATTAATTACTTGTACATATTTTGCCCTGTACTTCCTGATATGTTTTAATAAAAATTTATTGATGAATGTGTATGCACTCAGAGGATTTAAACTAGAGATAAGTGGTTGTTTTAAATATATATAAAAGATAAAATTTCTGATTCAGATTTTTATAAAATTACCTTTTGAGTTAATAATAAAATTATTGATCCTTTCTTTGTAACCATGAATTGAAGCCTGCCAATAGAAAGAAAAGTAGCTTAGAAAGATGCCTTGCTTACACTTTGTTAATCTATAATAAGTTGCTTAGACATGAATGTATGTAGGTCTTTGAGAATAAATTGGCTTTTCACTTATAGTATGTAAAATGTTTAATCATGTCAGAGAAGTGAGAAACATTTTGTTTTTGACCTCTATTCACTGTAAGCATTCACTTGAAAATATAATGTATCCACATTGTAATTTTTATATTACTTGAAAGATTTTGCTGGTTGAGAGATGTAAGCTATCGGGAAAAAATAAAGAGTGAGGGAAGGAAGACATCAGGAAAAAGGTAAGGGCAAATACAAAGAATAGAGACCCTGACATGTTGAAGGTGTGTGTGTGTGTGTGTAAGTTTTACTTCTTTAGGTAAAAATCTCAATTGTGTGATCAGCTACCTACTCCATGCCTTCTCTTCATTTCCTGAGCTGCTGGAAGTTGGCCTTACAATAGTAGCTAAATTTTATTCTGGCCATCAGTAGTTACCTGTACTCCTTTGGTGGGTGGAGGGACCACATGAAATGGGAAAACATTCTAAATGCCTTTGAACTGAGGAATAGATAATAACAATATGATAAAAACCACTATAATTTTATTTTTAGCTATAAATCATGAACTTTACAGATAAATGGATGGAGTTGCATTAAGTCAAATTGAATGTGCTTCCCCTAGCCCAAAAAGACAGAGATCAAAATTTCTCTTTCCTCTTATACGTCTAGCTCTAAATCATCAGACATGAGCACATATTGTAGAGTAATTGCAAAAACCAGAAAAGTAAAAACATGATTTCTGGGGTAAAGGTCAGATAGCAATAGAGAAGGGAATGGCAGGATATAATTGGTGTGATCAAGGAAATGGGAAAGAGAGGGATTCTATGTGTGGACAGGTGTTGGAGTTAAATAGCAAAAGATAGTATCGTAAAGAGTCTAAGAAAATCAAAAGGAATCTTACTATTAACTATTTTCCTCACTCCCAAATGTGATAATATATGTAAGTCTTGCTATACATCTACATATATAATTTAAAATACATTTTCTCATCTGTGCTGACCCCAATGTCAGCCGTAGAGATCCTTTTTTGAGTTTGGAGTCAGAGCTGTCTTAAGAGACTACCAAAACGTTGCAAACTATTGCTACTACCATGCTTGTCTCCATCAAAGTGGTAAAATGAAATTCTCTATTTCTGAAGATCTCTTACATTTTAGGTGAAGGAACCTAAGATCTCTGGGTTTGAACTGTCCTGAACATTTCCTCCTTGAGGACAAGGTTTCATGATTCCAGATGCAACATACAAAGTTCAAAGGAGATAAGCAATTAAAATGTCCCACCAAGCTATGATTTCCATCAACCATAAAAACAACCATCATAGCACAATCACCCAAAGGGTACAGTAGTGGCTAACATAATAAACAGCAATTACCAACAGCTCTGTAACTGCACTTAAGACACTTTAATTTTGAGTAACACCATGTCTTCATGATAGTAACTAGCCAACTACGAAAGTTTGTAAGTGTTGGTCTTGGAGAAGTACATACAACCACCATTTTTTTTTAAAAGGTAGCACAATCCATAACTATATTCTAAAAAATTTCCTTATTCACATAGATAATTGTACTCCCTATCATGCAAACTTCACATTGCAACCAATAGAGACCATAAATGAAGCCAAAGCCAATGAAAATGCAATGTTTTGGAAACCAGTCCAAATGGATACATCTACCAAACAAGTCCTACACATGGTGCTCAAGGAACATTGCAGAAGATTGTGTAGAAAGGTTGCAAGAGACAGAAGAACAGGGAGAATATTGTGATATTTTATCTGCTAATAATTTGAAAGGTACACCCATGTAATCTAATGAAATGCTGGCTAAACATGATGTGAACAAGGAAAACAACAATAGCCATGCCAAGGTGGACTGGAAATATGATGAGGCCTCAATGCTCCAAAAACATCTAAGTTATTTTTTCCTAAACTTTATGTGTTGAAAAAAGACAAGTACAACATAATCTCTCACTGGAAATTAGTTATCTAACATCAAAGACTAAGCACTAAAAATGGACATACAAGAAATTTTATATAAACTTCATTGTCCATATTTAGGATTTTTTTTTATAATCTCAGCTCATGCTTTATTGCTAAAAAACATACACATACAGGTGCAGTTTCAAACTCTCAAAACAGTTCCTTTTCCAAGGAGTCAAATGTCTTCAAAACTCCCAAAGATGCATAGATTAAGAAGCTGCCTTTTGTAGTGCCTCAAACATTCAGTGAAGCTTTTTTAACATCACCTCATCTACACCAATGGTGCAATGGAAGATAACACGGAAGAGCAAGCAAACAGCAACACCTGTGCTTGAAGGGCAGACGTCTCGTCACTCCACTGTCAGGTAGATTACCTGAATATTCGTAATCCTTTTCATTACAGGAATGGGTGGGTTAAGGTTAATGACCAGACTAGCAATATTTAAAGACTGCAAACATGCTGGCAGAAAGAATTTCTATTTGATCCTTGGGATGGAATGTCAGTGCTGAGGACTGGCCCCAGGGCCTAAGTGTTCTCCAAGAGCTATATATCCCAAGCAAAAAAATAAAATAAAATAAAAGCACATTTAAATTAAGGAATTAAGGACACAGCACACCATTACCAAAGGTGTCAAAATGTTTAGAAAATAACAGTTATTGTAAGTATATTCTGACTTTAAAGGTGTTTATAAATCTGAGCTCTACCAAATATACATTTAATTTTCCTGTGTGATCTCTTTTAACTGACTTTAGTGGACTATTAGGAAGAGAATGTTAGAAGAACAAACTCTGACCTTTCTTGGCTGGCAGATATATAATGAGGCAAAGAACATTTCTATTTGGGATCCATCACACACCTCCATTCCTGAACTTCAGTCAAAAGCAAACACCACACTGACAACGCTAATTCAGTTCTGAACACTGAAAGTTACCCTTCTAGGTGACATTCATAACAAAGCTCCACAGCAAATGGTAAATTTCAAACTAGTTTTCCATCATGTAACAGGTAAATTGGATTAAACCCAGTGAAAGCTTTATTTGAATTCTATTTAGGTCTTTCACACATTATAAATACTTTTCATTTCATACTTGTCAAAACTATTTGTTGCTTGGATCATTTCCAAGTCAAGAAGTCTAAGAGATTCTTAGCTTCCACCATGGGTTTTGGTAGTGCTGGCAACTGAACGCTTTTCTCAGCTAACTGCTCTGCCATTAGGTTACACTTCTGCTCCTTTCACCATCTTTGTTTATCCAAATACACGTCTTTTTTGGAAGAAGAGAAACTTTTCCTGTCACTAGGAATCAAAAGTTTTAGGCAAGATCCACACTTTGACCATCTCATCTGGAGTGAAACTGTAGCTCAACAGTTGTAAATACAGCAACAAGTGCGATCTAAACAGCAATGGCAGTACTTCCGTACCTCTGCAGAGACCCTCTTAGTGCGGGGTCCCTCACACATGGTCAGTACCAGGACCTTCCAGATCAGATGCCTCATTACTGAAAAACCGAAGTATGTGCACACTGATGCTATACACCTCCAAGATACTAATTTGTCTCCTGCAAAGGAGTCTAGCTATGGCACTAAGGCTGGCTTCTGCCTATTCAGGGACTGCAGAGCATGCATCTACAGTTTTAAGAAACCCCAAACTTAAGTCTACATAAAACCTAATTGAACAAGTCCCATAGATGTTTGTTTTGCAAACTGAACACTTATTTCTGAAGTAAGATGACCCTACTTAGTCTATTTCCCGACTCTTCTGGACCCCTGCACCATTCTGTTATAGCAGCTTATTCAACATGCTTAGTTTATCTTTTATTTGCAAACATGCTTGGGAATAAATATAGCTAGGAAACAGAGCAAGCATTGCTTACTGTATTCCTAACAGTTTGAATATCTTGTGGTTGCCCCTTATTTACCTTGTACTTCCCATTTTTCAATGGAAGTAAGACAATCTTTAATTAGAAAACAAAAATAATTCAAACAATACAACCAAGCTATTGGTTCAAGTATCTATTGCTTCATTATTGATAAATGCATATAGAAAATTATTAGTAACTACCTAAGAATGAAAATTCAACCATGCATTAAAATGTTAGCATTCTAGAATCAGTTGTGGGCCTGCTACTATTGCTTACACTTTCAACCAGGCCTGGTTTTAATAAACATGCAAACCCTTTGATTCAGAACTGTGGGAAAAGCAATGATACATGCAAATTCAGCTGAATATGTCAGTCAAATTCCTTAGATGCAGTCTGGTACACTTATCTACTACAGTGCTGCTTCAAAACAGAAACAAGTCATATAAAAAGATGCTAAACTGAAGACTTCTCTTTAGTTCTAAAGGCTTAGCTAGAAATCCTGGCCCTTTGAGGATAAAGAATAAGTTGAAAGCCCTGGGGAAAAGGAACTGAGGTGACTGTCTTCACGGAGCAGTAAGTTTTCTGGGCCACTTACTGAGAGCTGTAGGGATGGAGAGGATACTTAGGCAGACTGGTTTCTTTTCTGATTCACATTAATGAACAGCTCCCTGGGGGAAGATAAGGAGCAGAGCTGCATTGATGTAAACTCAAGCAGTAATGCCCTGAAGTTTAGCATAGCCCTCTGCATTTTAAATTCTTGACCAAGGGTTTCTTCCCAAATGGTAGAATTAATAGCCAAGCAATGTTCTAAATAAACTAGAGAGAGTTTGCTTGCATCCACAGCACCATGAGAATGTAAACTGAAGGTGAGGGGGTCTCTTTATATTTTGCATATCACAGGTACATAAAGAGTGAACAAGAGACTACAGAAAGACTGAATACTAATTACCTACATACTTTGAGACCACAAAATCTTGTAGCATAGTTTTACACTTAGAGCCATAAACATGGCTGTTAAGGGTAATTTCTAATGTAATTGAATTAGCCATGTCTCCATGATCGTGCAGGTGTCTGAATATTGCTTGGTTGTCCCAAACCTAACATGGACAGGACAGGACATTAGAGAGACTACACTCAGTATCGCCTTTTCCCTCCCCTAGGATTGTAATAAAGTAATTCAAGAGAGTCTGAGATCGACAAAACTACTCTTTAACTTTTCTTCCCTGGGAAAACAAAGGAACACAGACGCAGATCTTTTCACTGTTCAAGTAGCTACGATGGACGTGAGGTAAAGGAAGTGAGGAGTCACCCCAGTTTCACTCTTGAATCTTCATGTGAGCTGTGTGATTCCCCAGATCGAGAAAGGAATGAGTTTGCTGGGTTCTCCTTGTTAAAAACTATGCAGTCACACACAGGCCACAAGCTTCATCACATACATGTATCAGACATACAGACAACCCCCAGCCTGAGTACTGCCTAGTCATTTTGTTTACCTTTAATTCCTAACTTTCTTCATCCTAAGTACAAGGAAAAGCCAGCAAGTTCTTGAGGCTCCCCCCTCCCCCCAACACACCAATCACACACAAAAACAATCTTTTTCTTTTGGAAAAGTAGCCAGGAAGCCAATGAACAAAGGTTACAAAGCATACATCATTCTACACAGTAAATAACTATTAATAAAAACAATTTAAGCAAGACCCCTACATGTTGGCTTCACTGGGACTGTAGAAATACATTTGTTTCCAGATTAAGCACTAGAAAGATTTCAACAGCTATAAACTCCAGGGAAACAAAATAGGGTCTTAAACACATAAAGGAAAGTTGGTATTTTTCATGCAGATATATTCATGTACATTCACAGTTTAAAAGCTTTTTAACTTAGGATGTATTTTCCTTTTGTGCACTCCGTGAGACTGCAGAGGTCCACAAATTCAAATAGTAAGTATTCAACCACACACCTCTGTGAACACAAATTACTATACATGTGAAACTGTAATTGCTACAAAATCCACCTCCTCAACATTTTTAGTTCATTTATGGCTTTTATTTTTTGCAATAGGAAATATCCTTTCCTATATACTGTGCTACTTTATATGCATTATTTTTTCAAGTTTTTAAAATTTTTCCTTTGTTTCTTAAATTAAAATGCTTTTCAGAAGCATATTCTCCCAGGTACTAGCCACCTACCGGATACCCTACGGGGATTCCTGATCTCTGAATACCTAATACTAGACTCATACCTAGTTTGTGTGGGGGAAAAAAGTCACATTGAAAATAGTTTTACGCCGGGTGGTAGTGGCGCACTCCTGCAATCCCAGCACTCAGGAGGCAGAGGCAGGTGGATCTTTGTGAGTTTGAGGCCAGCCTGGTCTACAGAGCTAGTCCAGGACAGGCTCCAAAGCTACAGAGAAACCCTGTCTCGAAAAACCAAAAAAAAAAAAAAAAAAGTTTTACATTTTCTATCATACTAATGTAATACATGTTAGTAAGTCCTAGACTCTCTTTTCTTTTGGTTTTCTGAGACAGGCTCTCATGTAGCTCAGGTTAACCTCCAACTCACTATACAGCAAAGGATAAACCTTGAACCCCTGATCCTCCTGCCTCAGCCTCCCAAATGCTGGGACCGCAGGCATGCACCACCATACCTAGCAGGCTCTAATTCTAAAATTAAAACAAAAAACAACAACCTACAACACTCCAGAAAACTGTTACTTCCAAGTTTCCTAGGCAGCTTTTAGAGGTAGGAATTCCATTTTACAGAAAACTTTCTTTTTTTAAAACAAAGCAACTACTTTATTTCCATCAGAAAAGTAGAAAAAAGCCTAGAGTACAGGATACTCCAAACTGCTGACAAGGTTCTGCAATTAGCACACATGCTGCAAACAGGAAAGGAAATGGCCACAGGTTAGACATTCCAAAGCAGTTAGCATAGCATCTCAGACATGCAAAATAGAAAATAGTTCTCTGGACACAAAATAGGGAAAATGAACCCAGACATACAATACAGACAATATAAGAACAAGCAAGCTTCAAACTAAGAGAGCAAGACATAACCATGAAACGAGGCCTTGCTTTGAGAACTGAAAAGCTGCAAAGGCAGTATTTCTAGCTACCTTGTCAAAGGCTAGCATTTCCCCAAGCACAATGTTTCTCAATGTGAACCCACGTTTCTGTTCAGACATTAGTTGTTTTGGCCTTTATCTCCTATCCCCAGGGAGAATATCACAGATTCATACACAAAAAAAGTAAAGGTCTAGGATTTTCTATTCTTTTTACACTACTAGTTATTATCAATATTTCATCCTGAAGTTTAAAATTATACTAAATGCATGCACTAACCCCTAACATGGCACTACAGTATGCTACCAAGCACTACTGCTTACAAAACTATACACATCTCAAAATGGGAGACACTGGTGATTTTGTTGTTCTTAAACAACTTGTAACACTTTTCCACAAGTATTAATATATATATATTGCACATATCCCACTTTTGTTTAGTAACTTCAGAAGAAAACTGCCAGCTTCCATGGAGAAAGGAGGAGGCAGGCTACAGATGGAAGCACAGCTCTAAAATGGTAGTTTTTGCCTCTATTAAGAAAACCCAAGCAAGACCACAAAATGGAAGTGTACCACACACCAGGCAACCACAACTGGCATGTCCCCAGGTGTTGAAATGCCATCTGGTGCTGACAATGCAGGACACAGGAGCATCTTTGATAAAGCATACTCAACACCTGAAGGTTTAAGCTACAAACCTGAAGCATCTGGAGCAAAAGATGACAGATCCTCGGTGTTGACAGCCCTGCCCGAGGGCCATATCCAACAAAGTTGCTCAAAGGAAGGTGCAAGAGGACTTGGGCATCTATGAGATGCTCAGTTACCAGCTAGTTTCTATTGTCTTCTAAATGAAAATATAAGTGGCTGGGGTACTTATAGAGAAAAAATTGGGTTATACTTTTGTTTCATTTTGAGACACGGTCTGTCATTCAGGCTGGCCTTGATCTTGTGGCCGGCCAATCATCCTGCCTCAGACTCCAAAATGCTGTGGTTACAGGCATGGGCTATCAAGCCCAGCAATTTAGGTTACCTTTCACTCTGTATTTCTCTAGCGTTTTATCATTATTTGCTCTCATTAAAGGGCTATTTATAATAAGTATTTTATGAAAAAAGCTTTTGTATAAATTCAAATTTGTTGCCCAGTCTGAATAACCATTAGAATGTTTAACATTTCCTAATTTTGATCATTTCTATGACTGAAATTCACAGCACTGGGAAATGGTTCCAGAAATCAGCTCCAATAGCACCTGTTCCTAACTCTAGCAACCTTAAAATTCCTTCTCTATTAGCAACCATTGAAAACAACAGTTCACTCCCTTGTAAAAGCCTGGCATCCCATAAAATAGACTTCTGTTGATTTGGAAGCAAAGAGAGGTTTTCATGATGGTTCCTCATAACTGTTAAAGGAAAAATGAACACACATCATTTCTTATTGGAACTAGTTTTCTTAAGGTCTTCCCAACCCTGACCTGAATTTCCTCTAAATCTACAGTGACTTGGAACAAGGTCCACACTTCTTATTTGACCCGCTTTTCTTATTTGAAGTTTTGTTCAGATCCTGAATTTCTTCCAAGAGTATAGTGAACCGACCACAAAACTGGAAACATTGCTTCTGAGATACATTCTCTGGGAAAAAAGTTCAATTCAGATTGGGAAAATTTACCTGAGTCCCTGAATTTCAGCCTTACATTACATTAACACCTAAAAAAATAAATGTCCAAGTACTCATCCTGGGATGAAGGTTATTTATGCCTTTATAACAAATGCAACTACATAATGTAAAAATCTAAAAAGTCAGATGCTGCTACATTAGACATCGTGGCTTCTTTTTCTCAGAAGAGGATTTACACACACCCCAGTTATTTTTTCCTTCACTCCTGTATGTTCAAAGCTGAAGGTGAGTTATACCAAAGGGTCCACCACATAACACACATCACTTTCCTTCCAGCCACAGCCACATGGAAAACCAAAGTCTCATATGCTACATGAGATTCCACAAAAAAGAATATAGTCTCAGAAAACAAAAGAGTGGTGTTACTGGGTTCATTTTTCTTTTCTTTTCTTTTCTGCTGTTTTTGAGACAGTCTCACCATGTGGCCATAGCTGGACTCGAACTTCTGATCTTCCTGCCTCAGCCTCCCAAGCACTGGCAGTATGAGGCAAGCATCACCCCAGCCTGTTCTCTTCCCACTCTGAACTAGCCACAGGCCAGCTGGTCCTTCCTGAGAAGGATGAAAAAGCAAAGCAAAACAGACAAAGCTCAAACACTTACGACCATCAAACTGTCTGAAGCCTTCTCAAACGACAGCTTTCTTCTCCAAGAGAAAAATCTTGTTAGAAAATGTGGATTTATACACATAAAAATGTGAATCTGTACACACTGCAATAGTTTCACTCCCATTCATAGGAAAGCAACCTTGATATCTTGCCTTTTGCTTTTATCATAACAGAGACTTGTTTTTGTCCAGGAAATTCTGTCAAAGGATGAGCTAGGGGTTAGATAATGTTTCTTTCACCTCCAATTATAATGAATATTTGGAATTTACCACTGCAGTCTCAACTGTGCTTATAATAGTGTTAAAACTGGCAGACATCAAAACAAAACAAAACCAAATGAAACTTGAAGTCACCCACACTTGGCATTTGTTTAGTTTTGTTGTTTGGAGCTTTTAAAAGGAAGAATTCACGATGCACAAGCTAAGCACCTGTTTCCAATGAAACACCTTCCTTCCACTTGCACATGGTGTCTTTCTAATGGAGCGAACTGCAGCAGAAGCCTCATGGGAGTCGGTTTCTCCTGAGCTCAGCAGGACTGCTGCATCCCAGACTCCTCTGCTGAGTGAGGTGGAGTTAAGGAAAGGCAGGCAGGCGGCAGTCTCTCCATTCCAAACCGTGGAGGTGTGTGTAGAAAGACACCCGCATTTCACCAGGGGAAGCAGCTGGATCAAAGAACCAGGACGCCCCACTGAGAAGACAACACAGACATTCTTACCAAGTCCTGAGTTCAGAATTCCGAACTGCATATAAAAGCACCTAAGGTCACGAAAATATTCATCCTGTGTGCTGAGGTTCCTCATACGGTCCAGCACAAGTACTGTGCCTCTCCTGGGAGGCCCACCCGGGCCCGGAGGCCAGCTGCCCAGGGAACGCCTAACTCCGCCATCTTTGCTCCTTCCAGGAATATTTATACATATGTTTATGTATATGTATGTAAGAAAGATTAGTGAAAAATAGCCCATGAATTTTAAACATAGTAAAGATGTGTATACTATGCAGTTGGGAGTGAAGTAAGGGAGGAGTAAATGATTTAATTGTATGATAATTGCAAAACTATGAAAAAGTTTTGTAGTGGATAGCCATCCCAGCATTGGCCTGGAAGTTCCAACCCCCATTGAGGCTTCAGTAATGGTCACGCCCACAAGGCGGGGCAGAGGAGGGAGCGGAAGACCGAGGATCAAGAGGAGGTCGCTCTCTTGGTTCGGGGACGCTGGACGCAGGAGGTAGACCGAGCAGAGTTCTCCAGAGAACATCACCGGACTGTGCTATACCTTTGCCAGACCCTGTAACCTACCCCTTCATTTGTAAGTTACCCTACAAAATAAACCTCCCTTTTAACTACGTGGAGTGGCCTTAATAATTTCACCAATATCTGGCGCCCATTTGGAATGATCCTTGTAACATGCCACCTACCCATGCCCTAGACTTCCCTGGATTTTACTATGTGTTTTTTGCTTGATATTGTTTGCCCTTATTGTAATTCCAACTTATCTAAGTCATTATCCCTCATTACTCCTGGACAGTATTTGATAACCATCTCTTTGTATATAGTCTTGTATTAGGTTAGAACTTTCTTATTTAGACAAAAGGGGGAGATGTAGTGGATAGCCATCCCAGCATTGGCCTGGAAGTTCCAACCCCCATTGAGGCTTCAGTAATGATCATGCCCACAAGGCGGGGCAGAGGAGGGAGCGGAAGACTGAGGATCAAGAGGAGGTCGCTCTCTTGGTTCGGGGACGCTGGACGCAGGAGGTAGACCGAGCAGAGTTCTCCAGAGAACACCGCCGGACTGTGCTATACCTTTGCCAGACCCTGCAACCTACCCCTTCATTTGTCAGTTACCCTACAAAATAAACCTCCCTTTTAACTACGTGGAGTGGCCTTAATAATTTCACCAATAAAGTTTTCAAAGGCAAAAACAATTTTCAAGAAATTTAAGATAAAAAAATTAAGAATAATGCACTGAGAATCATCTCAATACCTTCTAAGTACAGCTGTTGCACTTCACTGTGTGTTTCAGCCATGTTTTCACATGTTCTGCATATTATAGATTTCTAGTCATATATGAGTTAACTCAAATGATCATATCCTAGTTTGATTATATCACCAAACAACAAAGTTCAAGATTGAAAATATCAGAGATTATCAGAATTAGTGCCTAGAGATTTAATAAGCCATTGAGAAGACATGAGTCTAAGTATTCCTATGATTGTTATCAAAGAAGGACATGGGCTTCATGTTCAGTTAATGATTTTGCTATTATGTGTTTTTCCAGTCCTGTTCACTAGATATTAGATAATACATAATGATCTCATCCCCAGTGAATACTGATTGTCCTTTTTTGAGTAAGTCCTTACTATCTATTCATTAGAGTTGTAGTCTTCTGATATTTACCACTTACACATTTGGCGATCAGTCGGTGTTGTCATTGTGAAGATCGTCTTTAGGAAGTCATTTTGTTGAAATTTCAGGGGTTATTGAAACAAAAAGAAATGGAGCTGGAAAGATATTTGAGCATTTTTGGTATGCATGCTGCTTTTATAGATGAACTAAAGAGTTATTTCTGACACATACATCAGATAGCTCAGGGGTATTTCTAATTCCAGTGTCAAAGATCATATGCCTCCGACCTATGGAGATAACTGCACTCATTTTAACAAGTATGCACAGACAAACACACACACACACACACACACACACACACACACACACACACACGTAATAAAAATAAATCTTAAAAATAAGCATTAGTTCAATGGTTCTCAAACTGAGTCATGACATCTTTGGGGGTCAAATGATGCTTTCACAGGGGTCTCATACCAGATATCCAGAATACCAGATATTTAAATCCCAAGTCATGCAGTTGACATCTTGCTAATTCTGTAAGTGAATGTAGGTGTGAACAAGAGTAGTGAATTTTTTAAATATCCCTGTTTCATGTTTCATCTAGTTACTAAATGGATTCATTAGTAATTGCACCTTCAGTTGAGAACTTATGATTCTTAAAACTGAAGGATCAGAAATTTATGGGATTTCCTTTCATTCACCTCTAACATGTCCTGGAGTACTTCATAAAGTTGATATATATTGAAAAATATCTATCCAATGCTTTAAGAATAGATAACAGCAAAAACAATAACTTCAATGCACTTAAAGCATTATTTCAATTATTTGAAGTGAAATTTAAATTCCACTGGACTAGGACTACTGGATGTCTGTCTTTTGGATGGAGGTTTTTAGGCAATGCACTGTATACTTAATACTAAATCACCCCAAAGACTAACCTCACAACACGTATTATATAGTCCATGTACAAAATGTTATACCTATTGGACTATTCAACACAACTTAAAACACTTTTACATGAATTATCATTTTCACTTTATGTGAGAGGTAAAGCTTATATTTCAGTATCCATTTTCCAATTTCAGGACTCCCCTCCAACATCATACTGACTTCCTGTCTGTCTCCCACATGCCCCTTACTTACTGTAGTTTCATTTGAATACTTTAATCCACTTCCTTCATGTTTTATTTTTGCTATCCATAGCTCCATGAAGATCGCTTCCTGAAGTACAAATATCAAAACTGCCCTATAACTTTCTTCCCCAGGGCTTAAATCCAACATATATCATAGTTGGATTTAAACTAATAGTTGATTTTCAGATGCCAGCTACAGCAATGTAGTCTTGATCCTTTGGACTTCTTATTGGCAGCTTGGTCCACTGATGCCATTTTCAAATTTAGTGTGAACAGACAGAACACTGTCCAGTGGAAAGAGAGATTCATCTTCCTATATGTTCCATTCTGATAAGGGACAGATTCCATTGTTTTAGTGAATACAGCTTAATGATGAAAATCACTTTAAAATTTCAATCATGAATCTCAATTTTTCAAACCAGAATTTATTTACTCAGTATTTATTCAGTGCTTGTCATATGCTGGGACTACACAAATAACTGGACATGTGGTATCCCCAAAGATAGGACACAATAGGAAATGGTAGGTAGAGTGGTCTGTGATATCTTAATAAGCATAAGGCATATGACATAGAAATAATCTGTTCTTTAATTTTAGTTGTGCAGTGAGGAGTCTCTTAGAGTTTTCCCTTAGTTTATAAAGAATTGTTTATAATAACCTATGCAACTGTTTAACCAAGAAATTTTATATAAATTATTCATTTGTCTCAAAAAGTAGAATTTTCCTAACTTAGTTTTCTCCTTATATAAAATAACTTAAAAGTCTTCTGAAAATTTGATATTGGCTTCTTAAATACCTTTTCTTGGTTACAAATAAACAAGAAACTAAGTTTATTTACAAGAAAGGAAGCAAAATCAGTATGGTTTCTGAACTGTTTATAAGAACTCTTTGTCTTGATAGATCATTCTTCTGAAGATGGATAGTCATAGTGCTGTTAGTAGCAACTTTCATTTCTATACAGAGGATGAGGTTTATCTCAGAAGCCGCAGTACATAATCAGATATTTACTGAAGATTGTTGAACATTTAATGCTTCTCAGCAATATGTTTTAAGTAGTGGTAATTATTATATACATTTTGAATTGTTTTATACTTTGCTTATAATAATTTTTGTAGAGAGTTTTTAAAAGGACAGAATTCTATAAGCAAACATAAATGTTACCTAGGTACTGCAAACTAGAAGTTCTTGTTGAAGTTGACAATCAGAGATAAATTACTATCTTAGGCATTAACACAGTTGTGGAAAGAATATAGGAGACAAAATTTGAGTAAATATTTTCAGTCAAGAAATCTCAGCTCAATTGATGGAGTCATAAAGAATAGAAATTGAGAGCCTAACTTTTACAGGTTATCAAGAACTTTGCCTGCATTGTACATTTTCAACTTTATATACATAAAAGTTCTGTCATTTTCTTTCAGAATTGTATTCTCATGAAATGTGCTACAATAGAACTATTGTTTCAAATTATTAAATGTGGACATAAAAGCTTATTGCAATGCTCTCCGCATCAATGGGATTGAAATCTGTTTTGTTCATTAGGGAAAATCAAGATTTCATAAATCTGTATCTTATCATTTTAAGTTAAATTATAACAGTTGGTACATTACAAGAAATGACACTGATTGTCACATAGGTGTTGGTTGCAATGGTCAGTTAGTTGTTGGTATCTGAGAGTAGCATTGCTTCATAACTCTGTACTTCTTTTTTTATTATTATATTTGTGTTTTGATTTTACATATCAGCCATGGGTTCCCCTGTCCTCCCCCTCCTGCCCCCGCCTTCCCCCCAGCCCCTCCCTTCCATTGCCATCTCTTCCAGGGCAAAGACTCCCCTGGTGATTCAGCTCAACCTGGTAGATTTAGTACAGGAAGGTCCAGTCCTCTCCTTCCAGGCTGAGCAAAGTGTCCCTGCATATGCCCCCAGTTCCAAACAGCCAGCTCATGCACTAAGGACAGGTCTGGGTCCCACTGCCTAGGTGCCTCCCAAACAGTTCAAGCTATTCAGTTGTCTCATTTATCCAGAGGGCCTGATCCAATTGGGACCTCCACAGCTTTTGGTTCATAATTCATGTGTTTCCATTAGTTTGGCTATTTGTCCCTGTGCTTTTTCCAATCTTGGAATCAATGATTCATACTCTTACAGTCTCTCCTTTTTCTTGACAATTGAACTCCTGGAGCTCCACCTGGGGCCTAGCCAAGGATCTCTGCATCTACTTCCATCAGTTATTGGATGAGAGTTCTAGCACAACAGTTAGGGTGTTTGGCCATCCAATCACCAGACTAGGTCAGTTCAGGCTTTCTCTTGATCATAGCCAATAGTCTACAGTGGATGTATCATTGTAGATTTCTGGGGACCTCTCTAGCACTTTGCTTCTTCCTGTTCTCCTGTGGTATTCATTTATAATGGTCTGTTATTCCTTGTTCTTCCTTTCTGTTCTTGATCCAGCTGGGATCTCCTGCTCCCCTAAGCTCTTTCCCTCAAACCTTGCCCTTCATTACCTGCAATCTCAGATAAAGAAAATGTGGTACATATACACAATGGAGTACTACTCAGCAGAGAAAAACAATGACATCATGAGGTTTGCAGGCAAATGGATGGATCTAGAAAAATCATCCTGAGTGAGGTAACCCAGACTCAGAAAGACAAACATGGTATATACTTGTAGTTAGAGTTTTCCTGCCTGGCCCAGTCAGGACAAATCTCTCTTACCCGCCAGTCCCACAGTTGCTCAGACCCAACCAAGAAAGCACACAGAAACTTACATTGTTTACAAACTGTATGGCTGTGGCAGGCTGCTTGTTATCTACTTTTTCTATCTTAAATTAACCCATTTCTGCTTATCTATACTTTGCCACATGGCTTGTGGCTTACCAGTGTCTTTACATGTTGCTTCTCATGGCGGCAGCTGGTGGTGTCTCTCCCCAGCCTTCTACTTCCCAGAATTCTCTTCTCTCTTGTCCCGCCTATACTTCCTGCCTGGCCACTGGCCAACCAGAATTTTATTTACACAGAGTGATATCTACAGCACTTCCCCTTTTCTTTTTTTTTTAAGGGAGGTTTTAACTTTTACATAGTAAAATTACATATAACAAAACAATTATCAAGCAAGAATTACAGTTACAATATGAAAAAAGATATCCTATCTATCTTATATTTGTGAGTCTAAGGTTTTATATCTACCTTATCTTGTATTATAACTGAGGAAATTATTAACTATCTAGTCTTCAACCACATCAAAGACCTCAGAAGGATATAATATTACCTGAGAACCGGGAGAAGGATGCAAGCATTTTTCGGGAGTCTTGCAAGAGTAGACAGAGACAGCTGGCAGACTGGACAGTCACCTAATGTTCCTTAAAGTTGGGGCATTTGTCTTCAGCCCACAGGGCTAGAGTCTCTCAATCACTTCTCTCAGTGTCCTGTAGAATGTCTGGCATTTTCCTCTGTGAAGCAGGAACCTGAAGGACCATTTTGTCAAGCAAAGTTTAGTGGTCACCTTTCTATGGGTCCTGCATGTCCAGTCGATCAAGCAGTTCAGGCAAGAACAGTTTCTTGCCCAAATGGCTGTTTTTGCCAAGGTGAAGATAAACTCCATATGGAGTGTCTTCAATGCCCATCCTCCTCTCTGAAGTAAATCGGTGCTGCCAGGAGCAGACATGTCTCATTGTCCAGAAAGTCTAAATTTTAAAAATATTTTAAATGCCATATTCTGAAGGTCTTTGAAGTATTTGAAGATTACCTATCTGAAATATCTCTATGTATATGTAGAAGACTTAAGTAACATGGCTACGAGTATGATTATCATAGATGACTAATTATTAATCTATTTTTAATTATCTATTACAATTTAAAATGAGCTATACAAACATAATACCTTAAACATGAGTAGAAATATACACACAGTATAACAAAATTAACTTTAAGTTTGTATCAATAGACTAAAGTCTATACCAATGTAAAACATTTTAAACAAGTTGTTGCTCTTTAGAAGTTCCCTAATCTACACATTCATCCTATTATATCTATATCATATCCCCCTTTCTTCTTTAGAAAGAGATCTCATTTATAATCAACCTGCTTTAAAGAAAAATATTGGTTTTTCTGTGTCCCACACCAGAGGGCTCTTCTGATTTGGGACACAAGAATCTCTTAACCATTTCTTTTAGCAATATGTCTGGGTTTAGAGAAGGAGTGAGCCAATTCCATCTCCAAAGCCAGCTTGATAATTTTGGGAATGTGGGCGTAGTTTCTCTTACTACTTCCTGCTGGAGGGGGGCGCTGTATCTTATGGGGATACAAAGAAAATTTTAGGATTATAGAGTAGTCCATTAGGGTGAACCTCTGAGCCAGTTGCCTTGAAACCATTCTGGATGTCAGATCATCTGGGCCATGGTGTCATCGGAGACCTTTCAGGTGGTCTTGGCTGATCAAATCTGATATATCTTAATCTGGAACAAATCCACAGCCTCTGGCTTTCTGTGGAAACAAAAGGAGAGACTCTTTTCCAAAGCAACATATCCTTATATCCAAATTTTGAAGTCAAGGTACCTTTAAAATTTACATATTTGTTTAACTCAACAGTTTTTACGATCAAATCTTTTTCTGTAGTTAAAAATCCCAAAGACAAGACAAACCAGATTCTCTGTGTAATATCCATCTTTGTAAGACTGAAACGCCGCTGTGGCTGCTGGCTCCATCCACCTCAGCTTCCCAACATGGTGGTGGTACAGTTTACCGCCAGCTCTGGGTCTAGAAGCAGTTCTATCAAAGCAGTACATAGCCCAGAAACTTTTTTTTTTTAACTAGCAAAGGCTAAATCCACCATGTAGCAGAGTAAAGTGCTGCTTGTAGACTCCTCATTCCCACCACACTGCGGGTCAGACGCACACGCCAGGAACCCGCCATAGTAGCTCAAACCGGCAGGCTGCCGCTAACTTGAGAGAAACAATTAGGAAGCTGTTTTTAGCTCTGTTTTAGAATCTTTTTTCTCAGGTTTTAGGTGGAAACTCTTGCAAACACGTTGGGCGCCATTTGTAGTTAGAGTTTTCCTGCCTGGCCCAGTCAGGACAAATCTCTCTTACCCGCCAGTCCCACAGTTGCTCAGACCCAACCAAGAAAGCACACAGAAACTTACATTGTTTACAAACTGTATGGCTGTGGCAGGCTGCTTGTTATCTACTTTTTCTATCTTAAATTAACCCATTTCTGCTTATCTATACTTTGCCACATGGCTTGTGGCTTACCAGTGTCTTTACATGTTGCTTCTCATGGCGGCAGCTGGTGGTGTCTCTCCCCAGCCTTCTACTTCCCAGAATTCTCTTCTCTCTTGTCCCGCCTATACTTCCTGCCTGGCCACTGGCCAACCAGAATTTTATTTACACAGAGTGATATCTACAGCATATACTCACTCATATTAGGATACTAGATGTAAAACAACGATGACTAGACTGTTACTCACAACTCCAGGGAGGCTATCTAGAAAACAGGACCCTAAAAAAGACACAGGGATCACCCAATGACAGAGAAATGGATGATGAGATCTACATGAACAACCTGGACCTCTGTTCTTCTTAAGGTGGTATAAAGCCTCTAGCTTTTTAAGTTCAAGTTCATCTCATGAAATAAGTAAGTGCTTTTGATAATCTCTGCTTACTTCCCATCTTTGGTTTTTTTTTTAGGAAAATGTTCTTCATATACAAAATAGTCTTTCTTTATTATAGTCCTGTCCAAAATGTAGCCTCTTTTAAAAAGAAAAACTCTCTCTGAGAAATGTATGTCTTATAATAATATAGTCATAAAATTCACAACATAATTTACAATTTTATAAAGAGCAAGTACTTTTCTCAAAGAATTGGTCATTTTCAATTCAAAAAGTGTCAATCCATTGTATACATAACAAAGATAAAGAAAACAATGGTTTTTTAAATTGTAAATGACTGCACTGTAATCTTAAAGAACCAAAGAATCAAAAAATATTGCACATTTGGGAAATGTTAATCTTTTTTTATCACCTTTGTGTGGAGGTGTGCAATTGCCTCAAGGTTCACGTGGAGGCCATGACCTCAGGTGTCAGTCCTCTCCATAAACCTGGAGATAGTCTTGCTGTGGATATCGCTCTGTACAAATAAAATGCTGTTTGGCCAGTGGCTAGGCAGGAAGTATAGGCGGGACAAGAGAGGAGAGGATTCTGGGAAGTAGAAGGCTAGAGAGAGACACTGCCAGCCGCCGCCATGAGAAGCAACATGTAAAGACACTGGTAAGCCACAAGCCATGTGGCAAAGTATAGATAAGCAGAAATGGGTTAATTTAAGAGAGAAGAAGTAGATAACAAGCAGCCTGCCACGGCCATACAGTTTATAAGCAATGTAAGTCTTTGTGTGCTTTCTTGGTTGGGTCTGAGCGACTGTGGGACTGGCGGGTAAGAGAGATTTGTCCTGACTGGGCCAGACAGGAAAATTCTAACTACAAATGGCACCCAATGTGTTGGCAAGAATTTCCACCTAAAACCTGAGAAAAAAGATTCTAAAACAGAGCTGAAAAGAACTTCCTAGTTGTCTCTCTCAAGTTAGTGGCAGCCTGCCGGTTTGAGCTACTGTGGCAGGTTTCTGGCGTGTGTGTCTGACCTGCAGTGTGGCGGGAATGAGGAGTCTACAAGCGACACTTTACTCTGCTGCGTGGTAGATTTAGCCTTTGCTAGTTTAAAAAAAAAAAAAAGAAAGAAAGAAAGAAAAAAAGAAAAAGTTTCTGGGCTATGCGCTGCTTTGATATAACTGCTTCTGATAGTTGATGGTACACATGGCTCCAGACCCAGAGCTGGCGGTAAACTGTACCGCCGCCATGTTGGGAAGCAGAGGTGGGCGGAGCCAGCAGCCACAGCAGCGTTTCAGTCTTACAAAGATGGATATTACACAGAGAATCTGGTTTGTCTTGTCTTTGGGATTTTTAACTACAGAAAAAGATTTGATCGTAAAAACTGTTGAGTTAAACAAATATGTAAATTTTAAAGGTACCTTGACTTCAAAATTTGGATATAAGGATATGTTGCTTTGGAAAAGAGTCTCTGCTTTTGTTTCCACAGAAAGCCAGAGGCTGTGGATTTGTTCCAGATTAAGATATATCAGGTTTAATCAGCCAAGACCACCTGAAAGGTCTCCGATGACACCATGGCCCAGATGATCTGACATCCAGAATGGTTTCAAGGCAACAGGCTCAGAGGTTCACCCTAATGGACTACTCTATAATCCTAAAATTTTCTTTGTATCCCCGTAAGATACAGCGCCCCACTCCAGCAGGAAGTAGTAAGAGAAACTACGCCCACATTCCCAAAATTATCAAGCTGGCTTTGGAGATGGAATTGGCTCACTCCTTCTCTAAACCCAGACATATTGCTAAAAGAAATGGTTAAGAGACTCTTGTGTCCCAAATCAGAAGAGCCCTCTGGTGTGGGACAGAGAAAAACCAATTTTTTTTTAAGCAGGTTAATTATAAATGAGATCTCTTTCTAAAGAAGAAAAGGGGATATGATATAGATATAATAGGATGAAAGGGTAGATTAAGGAAGGAACTTACTTCTAAAGAGCAACAACTTGTTTAAAATGTTTTACATTGGTATAGATTTTAGTCTATTGATAGAAACTTAAAGTTAATTTTGTTATACTGTGTGTATATTTCTACTCTTGTTTAAGGTATTATGTTTGTATAGCTCATTTAAAATTGTAATGGATAATTAAAAATAGATTAATAATTAATCATCTGTGATAATCATACTCATAGCCATGTTAGTTAAGTCTTCTGGGTATACATAGAGATATTTCAGATAGATAGGTAATCTTCAAATACTTCAAAGACCTACAGAATATGGCATTTAAACTATTTTTAAAATTTAGACTTTCTGGACAGTGAGACATGTCTGCTCCTGGCAGCACCGATTTACTTCAGAGACGAGGATGGGCATTGAAGACACTTAATATCTTATCTTCACCTTGGCAAAAATAGCCATTTGGGCAAGAAACTGTTCTTGCCTGGACTGCTTGATCGACTGGACATGCAGGACCCATAGAAAGGTGACCACTAAACTTTGCTTGACAAAATGGTCCTTCAGGTTCCTGCTTTGCAGAGGAAATGGCCAGACATTCTACAGGACACTGAGAGAAGTGACCAAGAGATTCTAGCCCTGTGGGCTGAAGACAGATGCCCCAACTTTACAAAGGAACATTAGGTGATTGTCCAGGCTGCCAGCTGTCTCTGTCTACTCTTGCAAGACTCCCAAAAGTTGTTTGCATCCTTCTCCCGGTTCTCAGGTAATATTATATCCTTCTGAGGTCTTTGATGTGGTTGAAGACTAGATAGTTATAATTTTGCTCAGTTATGATACAAGATAAGTTAGATATAAAACCTTAGGCTCACCAATATAAGATAGAATATCTTCTTTAATAATGTAACTATAATTCTTGCTTGATAATTGTTTTGTTATATGTAATTTTACTATGTAAAAGTTAAAACCTTCCTTAAAAAAAAAAGAAAAGGGGAAGTGCTGTGGATATCGCTCTGTACAAATAAAATGCTGTTTGGCCAGTGGCTAGGCAGGAAGTATAGGCGGGACAAGAGAGGAGAGGATTCTGGGAAGTAGAAGGCTAGAGAGAGACACTGCCAGCCGCCGCCATGAGAAGCAACATGTAAAGACACTGGTAAGCCACAAGCCATGTGGCAAAGTATAGATAAGCAGAAATGGGTTAATTTAAGAGAGAAGAAGTAGATAACAAGCAGCCTGCCACGGCCATACAGTTTATAAGCAATGTAAGTCTTTGTGTGCTTTCTTGGTTGGGTCTGAGCGACTGTGGGACTGGCGGGTAAGAGAGATTTGTCCTGACTGGGCCAGACAGGAAAACTCTAACTACATAGTCTTAGTTTCTGCTTCAGACAGCTGGACCACAGTTCTGGGATTCCCTATGTCCACCTCCCATCATACAGTATGCACAATGAGGTTACAAACACATAAGTCTTTACATGCTTTTGCAACTATTTTATCCGCTGTGACCTCTACCACACTCAAAATTCATAAGTTGTGTTGACAGGGCTTTTATACTTAAGGCACTAAATTAAAAACTTTTCTGAGCTGTCTAGCCTTCTCTCTAGGTGAGGCTTGATCTAAACGGAAGACATTGAAAGAGTCTAATTCTGTAAAGATATTCCAGAGGGAGATTATAAACTAAAAGAAACTATGATGAGAGATAAAGAGAGTTAGCAGTTAATGGAAATGCACACTAGCAGGTGAATAGAGAAAATGAAGCATTTGAAAAAGAGTCCATGGGAACAAACAACATCCATGCAATTGAACATACTTCTTATTCTTTATGGCTCAAGCTACCATAAAAAGGATCTTAGGAAAGGTCTCATTAGACAAATCTTTAAAAAATTACAAAACATGTTATATCCTAAAGCTAGGCACAATTCTGTTGTGTTTCACTGGAGCTGATTAACTTAATGGCTAGGATTCTCCAATGTAAATTTTTTTCCCCAGAAACCTAGTTTATGCAATGGCAAATGGATTTATAAACAAGAACACATATTTTATATTTAGAAACTAAAATGTAAAACAAATTGCTAAATGGTCTTATTAATAATAAACCCAGAACTATATATTGGGGTGAAAGCTGAGATATCAGAGGAATAGAACAAGCCAGCCACAAGTTCTGACCACTAGGAAATCCTCCGCCCAGGAGAGAGCTACTTCCTGTATACCCATGCCTATACCCCTTTTCTGTGCCCTGCCTTCTTACTTCATTTCTCCTCCAGCTACATCACTTTCTGATTCTGCCCAGCTCTATCACTTCCTGTCTATATGTATAGACCTCCAGACCTCTATGGTTAACTAGTTTGGGGATTAAAGGTGTGTACCACCATGCCTGGCTCTGTTCCCAGTGTAGTCATAAACTCACAGAGATCTGAATGAATCTGCCTCCTGAATGCTAGGATTACAGGTGTGTGCTACTATTGTCTGACCTCTATGTTTAATATAGTTGTTGGCTTTTTCCTCTGATCTCTAGACAAGCTTAAAAAATATTACCACATTTCCCATTTCTTGTCTAAAATAAAAAAATTATAATTAACACAAGAAAAACAATACACAATAAGTACAACTATATATAATATATACAGGCAATAAATATATCAACCATGTCTATTCAATTTGCATTTGACAAATTCAGCAAAAATATTCCATTATTTATTCTAATTTTGTGAGTTCAAAGGATTGTTAATTTATTTTCTATCCTAACTTATATTACAATGAAAAACATCTTTTGATGTCTTTCAAACTTACACACTTTACACCTCTTTAGTGCATTTTTTTCTGAATTTGCTAACAAGGAAAACTACAACTATAACTGTCTAATAGTCAACTCCCTCAGAGACCCTAGAAAGAAAAAATATTACCTAGTTAAACAGGAACTTCAAACAAGCAACTTCCAAAAAATATGAGGAATGACAGAAACAGCTGGCAGCCTGGACAGTCACCCAAGGTTTTTCTGAAATGTTGGGTCATCCATCTTCAGCCTACTTCTAGCATATCTGGCAGACTCATTTTTGATGCAGGATTTTCTAAAGAGCCTTCTTACCTTATCTTGGCAAGGATCAGCAGCCCTTTCTTTTGTTTCCTGCTTGCCAATTTTGGGCAGCATATTGTAAGCAATCAAAGCAAGGGCATTTTCTTACCCAGTGGCTAACTATTGCTGCAATGAAAGTAAACTTTCCTCAATGCTCATCATTTTCTCTCTGGTAGATTGGTGCTGCCAGAAGCAGACATGTCTCTTTTTCATAAAATAAATAAATAAATAAATAAATAAATAAATAAATAAATAAATAAAACTATGTTATTAAAACATCTTAAATGCCATATTCTGTAGATCTCTGCAGTGTTTGAAGATGACCTGTATATCTAAAATATATCTTTGCTTGACCTTGAAAACATACCTAATATGATGACAAGTTCAATTGCAAGGACTAACCTGCATTTCTTTATTATCCTTTATACTTGGTAATAACTTTCAAAGACTAGCAATTCACATTACATTATTTAATGAACTCTATGGGTATAATACCTTGAATAAGATTAGAAACATATGTACAGTATTTTCTAACAAAATCAATCTCAAATTTGTATCAATATACATAATTTGTATAAATGTACAAAAATCCAATGTAAACCATATAAGACTAGTAGCTGCCTGTTAAAAGTAGATTCAATAATCTACCTCTTTATGTTGTCATATCTATATTTTCCCCTTTTTTTCTTTTCAGAGTAGATTCAGTGATCTACCCTTTTATCCTATTATTTCAATATCTTTTTTTTCAGAGTAGATACAATAATCTACTTCTTATTTATATCCTCTTTTTTCTTTTTTTTCCAAACAAGGACCCTAAATCTAATCTCCTTTGTTTATCCTTTTTCTCTACAATAACAATAACAACTTGTAGCCAACTATCCTAAACAATGACAATTATCCATAACCTATTGAATAACCAAAAATCTCACCTCTTGGGAATGTGGGCATTGTTTTCTAAAAATTACTTCCTGCTGTCTGGAAGTGATGGCATCTTTAAGGGATCCCAAAAAGGAAAATTTGGGGGTTAATTGTCAAATCCTGGAAGAGTTAGCTGTATCATTTGTTGAGTCTCTGCATAATGAGAAAGTGCAGGGTTTGTCTCAAGTCCTTGCTTAAGTAGTCTATGAGGCTGGATCATCTCAGCTAGCCATCTTGAAATTGTCCGGAGCAATTTGTAGTTCAAAGCTGATCTTTGGGTGGTGTTTGTCATCTTAGTGGTATTATTATTGTCATTGTAGGTACTGATAGAATTGTCATTGTAGACCCCTGTCATCTTTTTGGAGACTTCAAGGTAACTGTTAGGCATGGTAATATTTCCCTACAAAAAACTTATAGAAACTCAATTGCAAAATTATGTATAGCAAGCTAGATGAAGCTTTTCTAGAATTAGTTAGTACTCTATATGACCATAAATATCATGACAAATATATATATAATTTTGATTTAAAACTCATATCTTAAGAAAAGTTTTAAATAGTCAAAATAAAACCAAAGAACTATGAGATCAGTAGCAATAGAATAGTCTCTTTATTTGATTTTCTTTTGTCCCATATCAGGTGGCTCTTCTAAGCATGATATGGAGATTTTGCATTTTATTTTTTTAAATTTATTTTATACTTTAATTTAGTTTTACATATCAGCCACGGATTCCCCTGTCCTTGCTCCTCCCACCCCCCCTCCCAACCCACTCCCCTATTCCCATCTTCTCCAGGGCAAGGATTCCCCTGGGAATTCAGCTCAGCCTGGTAGATTCAATCAAGGCAGGTCTGGCCCCCTCGTCCCTTCACCCAAGCAGAGCAAAGTGTTCCTGCATAGGCCCCAAGTTCCAAACAGCCAGCTCATGCACTAAGGACAGGTCCCGGTCCTATTGCCTGGGTGCCTCCCAAACCATTCAAGTTAATCAACTGCCTCCCTTATCCAGAGGGCCTGATCCAGTTGGGGGCTCCTTAGCTATTGATTCATTGTTCATGTGTTTCCAATAGTTTGGCTATTTGTCCCTGTGCTTTTTCCAATCATGGTCTCACCAACTCTTGCTCATAAAATCCCTCCTCTTTAACATCAATTAGACTCCTGGAGCTCCACCTGGGGAATGGCCATGGATCTCTGCATCCACTTTCATCAGTCATTGGATGAGAGTTCTAGCAGATAGTTAGGGTGTTTGGCCATCCGGATCACCAGAGTAGTTCAGTTCAGGCTTTCTTTTGACCATTGCCAGTAGTCTATTGTGGAGGTATCTTTGTGGATTTCTGGGGACCTCTCTAGCACTTTGCTTCTTCCTATTCCCATGGGATCTTCATTAATCATGGTCTCCTTTTTCTTGTTCTCCCTCTCTGTTCTTGATCTAGCTGGGATCTTCTGCTCCCCTAAACTCTCTTTCCCTCAACCCTTGCCCTTCTTTATACCCCCTCACATCCAGTTTCCTCATGTAGATCTCATTTTTTCCTCTGTCATTGGGGGATCCATATGTCTTTCTTAGGGTCCTGTTTCCTAGGTAGCCTCCCTGGAGTAGTGAGTAGCAGTCTAGTCATCCTTTGTTTTACATCTAGTATCCTCCTATGAGTGAGTACATACCATGTTTGTCCTTCTGAATCTGGGTTACCTCACTCAGCATGATTTTTTTCTAGTTCTATCCATTTGCCTGAAACTTCATAATGTCATTGTTTTTCTCTGCTGGGTAGTACTCCATTGTGTATATGTACCATATTTTCTTTATCCATTCTTCAGTTGAAGGGCATCTAGGTTGTTTCCAGGTTCTGGGTATTATAAATAATGCTGCTATGAACATAGCTGAGCATGTGTCCTTGTGGTATGATTGAGCATTCTTTGGGAATATGCCCAAGAGTGGTATAGCTGGGTCTTGGGGGAGATGGATTCCTAACTTTCTAAGAAAGCACCATATTGATTTCCAAAGTGGCTGTACAAGCTTGCATTCCCACCAGCAGTGGAGGAGAGTTCCCCTTGCTCCACATTCTCTCCAGCATAATCTGTCTTCAGTGTTTTTGATCTTAGCCATTCTGACAGGTGTAAGGTGGTATCTCAGAGTTGTTTTGATTTGCATTTCCCTGATTAGGGATGTTCAACAATTCCTTAAATGTCTTTCAGCCATTTGAGCTTCCTCTCTTGAGAATTCTCTGTTTAGCTCTATAGCCCATTTCTTAATTGGACTGTTGGGCATTTTGATGTCTAATTTCTTGAGTTCTTTATATGTTCTGGATATCAGCCCTCTGTCAGATGTGGGGCATTTTCTTTTAACAAGTATGTTTGTGTTTAGAGAAGGAGGCAGCCATGCTCCAACTCCAAAGACAGCTTTAATTTTTAATTGAACTGGGACTATATAAAGACCATTTGTGTTATATATCTTTAGAGAATAGCAGAAACAAACTTTTAGGAAGACCTATGAAATTTTATCCTGTTAGATATGTGATATACCATTAGACCACTTTAATCTTTTTCTTGGGACATTTTTGGATGATTTGTCCATTTTCTTCAAATGTCTCATTTGTCCAGTGTTCCTTAAATTCCTTAGCCCTCATTCTCCTGAAATACAAAAACAAATTCCTTCACCAACCCTAACTTTGGGGAGGTTCCCTTTCAAATCTATATCAGTGTTGATTTCTAGTTTCTCCTTAAATTTTTGTTTTATTTTATGAAGCTGTTCTATCATCAAGAGCAGGATTTTTTTTCTTTTACAATAGGCATTTGGCTATTTAATTGCTTTGGGAAGGGGTTTCTACCATGTCAGCGAAGGACTGAACTGAATTTGCCATGGGGCCCTGTGAAAGGCCCCTCAGGGAATTACCCTAGGTCAAAGGCAAAAGATTGTGTTATCTGTCTCTTGTTGATCTACATTCATTAGTTCAATGTTTGATTTTACCACATCCTCTGTATATTCCAGAAGGAAGGGACATTCTTTTGGGATTGTTCCTTGAAAAAACATTGTTTCTATGAATGCCCTGTTTATAGTCCCTTTTTTGATGACTACATTTGAAATATCTGAAATTACCATTTTTCTTCAAACCTCAGGAAATCGCCTCTCCTACCCAAGCATCAACATTGTCATGAGATTCAATATTAATTGTATCTTGGATCCATTCCTCCAAGGGTGCTGGTCTTAACTTGAATGGCCTGATTACCCTTTTGTTTTGTGCACTAGCATTTTCAAAAGCCAGAGAATCAAGCATTATCTGTCTAGCTTCTGAATTTGGTATCATTCTATTTACTTCTGGAGATACCTTTTGTGAGAAATCCATGAAGGTTTGTTTAGTGTTTCATTGAATCTCCTCAAATCTAACATTTGCATAGGAGTCCAATCAGCTTGAACACAGGCGTGAACATTTGGTGGTTCCTATAAGATTACTGGATAGATTACTATTGGCTGTTAGAAAGACTTATGCTATTTTTGTGTAACCCTATAATGCAATGCTGAGATAGGTTCACCTTTAAGTTCTGTCTGGGTCTGAATATCTCTATGACATGTTTTAACAAGTTTTTCTAAAACTTGTATCTTGGCACTCACATCAACCAACCTTTTTAATGATAAAAGAAAAATGATCAAACAAATAATATTCATAATTGATGTTATATAAATCCTATCAACATTAATTATCCTCTCATTTTATTGTTTCATTTTCAGAGCATTTAAGTTATCAAACAGAGACCAAATTCCCTCCATTGCTAAAATGTTTCCCATTTGAGCTTGGACCTGCCTCAACTGAATGTGCCAGGCTCTTCTGACTCCCCATGGGAGACCTTGTCTTGGAGGAGGTGGGAATGGGGTAGGGGTTGTGGAGAAGGCTGGGGAGCAGGAGGAGGGAGGAGAGGGGATCTGTAGTGTGTAAAATGAATAGAAAATTTAATGAAATAAATTTTAAAAACTAAAAAAAAAAGATATCTTAATTGACTCACCAAGTCTGCTGACTGTGTAGAATAGTAGAATCCCAAGGGCGATTCAGAGCAGATACCTAGTGTGGTAGCAGTCTGAGATGGGGATTCAGAGATAGCACACCAGGAGAGAAGAAGCCAAAGAATGTCTGGCCCCATGGGGTGGTGACTTTGGCCATGTGCAGGTTGAGCCTGAGCCCCAGGAAATTGGCATTTTTGTGAATTTGTGCCCACAAACATTGGGTCACCATATGTAACACAAATTGTTAATGGTCTTAATGATAAAAACCTGGAGCCATATATTGGGGTGAAATTTGAGAGGTTAAAGGAATAGAACAAGCCAGCCACAAGTTCTTACTGCTAGGAAATTCTCAGCCCAAGAGAGAGCTACTTCCTTTATATCCATGCCTATATACCTTTTCTGTGCCCTGCCATCTTACTTCCTGTCTCTGCCCAGCTTCCTCTTTCTGCCTAGCTCTATCACTAACATATACTAGAAACTCTCACTAAAATGCAGATTGTTAAAGTTTAGGCTTTTTAAAAACAGGGCAAAGGTGTGCACCTTTAGATCCAAATGTTTTGTGAATATTTGGTGTTTTTATATTGATCTTTATATAATTTGATAACCCTTAATTTCCACATCTATCTCTCTGTCTCTGTATTCCCCCCTCTCTCTCCATCTATTTCTCTGTCTCTCTCATTCTCTCTTACACACACACACACACACACACACACACATACACACTTCCCTACATAATCCTGAAGATTATAGTTCTACTGGGAGCAACAGTTTCCATGTCCTCTGTGGGAGCAAATATTTACTCACAACTTGGAGAAGTGCTAAAAGGAATAAGTCTCCCACAGCCATTTGGCTAATTGTCATGCTTAGGAAATGCACTGTGATATATACACCTAGATAGAAGTAAATTACCATTCTTGCATATCCCTTCATTCTTAAAACATACTAATTAATTTCCCAGCTTCCTTTGCTAGTGGGTATAGTCTTGTGACATTGTTCCAACCAATGAGACCAAAGAAGGCACAATGGTTAACTGTAATGAAAACTCAGAGCCTGAAGACAAATGTTGGTCTAGTGATTCTAAGAATCTGATTGAAAGGTTATAGAAACCAAGAAGCATATATCTTAAACCTGATTTTGCTTGGTCCTGTAAAAGAGGAGCAAATAAAGCCTATGAAAGGACACTAGCTCTGAATGCTCTGTAGCCCAGTTGTTTAGGTTAGCTTCCAGTAATTCCTCTACTCACATCTAGTTCAGAAATGATAGCCCTAGTGGGTAAGCCACAGAATGCTGAGTGATGGTTGGATTTGGAACAAGACAAGGCTGTCTACTCTCTACATATATATTCAGTGTAGGACTTGAAGTTCTAACTATAGCAACAAGACAACTGAATAATATCAAGTGGGTACAATTTAGAAAGGAAGAAGTCAGAGTATTGTTATTTTTTGATGATATGATAGCATACATACATGACCACAAAAGTTCTACCAAGGTACTCCTATGGCTGATAAAGAATTCAAGTGGCTGAAAAAAAAGATAATCTTAAAAATTAAGTAGTCTTTATATATACAAATGAGAAATGGACTGAGAAAGAAATCAGGGGAACAATACTATTTTAAATAGTCACAAATGATATAAAATATCTTATAGTAACTCTCAAAGTGAGTGACAGACTTGTATGACAAAATCTTGAAAGATTTGAAGACAGCAGTTAAAGTCAAAATCAGATGGAAAGATCACCCATGATCATAGATAGGTAGGGTTAACATAGTAAAGATGGCCATCTTACCAAAATTAATGTATAGAGTCAACACAATCCCCATCAAACTTTCAAAACAATATTTTACAGACCTTGAATGGACCATATTTGACTTCATATGGAGAAAAACAAACAAACAAGCAAACAAACAAAAACCCAGGATACTTATCACAATCACGAACCACATAGAATACCTTAAATAATCAGAATCTCTCATTTCAAGCTGTATTACACAGTGACAGTAATAAAATCCAAATGGTATTGGTATAAAAAGAGACAGTTTACAAATGGAATTGAATTGATGATGGTAATGAGTCTTTCTTTGTGCTGCTAGCTTCCCAATGAAGCAATAGAAATAATTTTATTAACATTATACATTTACTAATGTATAATTTATTAAGATTTATTAACATATAATTTATATATAAATTTATATATAATTTATAACCAATAGAAAAAATACCCATCTTCAACAAAATTTGATGGTCTAACTAGATACAAGCATGTAGAAGAATGCAAATAAATTCATATCTATCACTTTGCACAAAACACAAGTCAAAGTTGAACAAAAATCTCAACATGAGATACAGTGAACCTGACAGGAGATCAACTGGGGAATAGGCTTGAATGCCTTGGAACAGGAGACGACTTAATAAACAGAACACTGTTCAGGTACAAAGATCAAAAATTTATAAATAGGACCTCACAAAACTGACAACCTTCCATAATGCAAAGGACACTGTCATTCAGACAAAGAGGCAGCTTACAGGATGGGAAAAGATTTTCACCAACTCCACATCTGACAGAGGGCTAATTGTGGGAGCCCTTGTAGAGAGCTGCGTGCAGCCACACCTTAAAGATGGAGCTGGCTTCCGCCCTCCGCCCTCCCGACGGCGAGTGCACGAAGTGGTAAACAAATCCATATTTGGCTGTGGCTGGAATCGAGTGTTGCTTGCGTTTGCATGGACGCATGGACCAATGGACAGCGCCCATGTGGCTGCTCAGGGTTGGCAGCCCATGCCTACTTAAGGGCTGGGAGAGGCTTGCCTGGGGAGAGACATCGCTTGTAACAAGGTCCTGAATAAACTGCTTAAAGAAGAGCTCCGGTGTTGCGTCATCCTTGCTGGTCGAGGCGGGCGTGACAAGCCCTAGCAGTCCTCATAGACAGGATGATTAGGACCACAGGCCTGAGTGCAGGTGTCTGAGATGCTCTGCCCTTGGCTGTGCTGGAAGGAGGTCTTTTGCTCCACCCCTTGGGATCTCTATAAATACCCTGGGGCAGAGACTGTCAGGGCTCATTGGAATAGGTTCCAGGCCCTCTCAAGGCTATCCTTTATTTTCTATCTGTTTGTCTCCACAATCTAAATCCTTCTATCTAATATTTCCTGCTGCTCACACTCAAGAAAACTCTGGGGAGCTGTGGGGCTGGTGGGTAAACACCCCACAGAATGGTACCATAAACAGGGGCTAAAGAAAAAAGAAAAATAATAGGGACTAAAAAGACAAATTAAGGGGGACTAAAGATAAATAAACAGGGAATAAAAACAAAGTAACAGGGACTAAAGACATAGGAAAACAATAGTTTTATTACAGTTTTTTGGCAAAAGTGCTGAGTCAGTCCTGCCAATGAATAGGGGGCATGCCAGTGTTATGGAATATATATATATTTGAGGTGCAGGGGTTTTATCCTTGAGATTAAAGAAAAAAACAGACTGGAAGGATGTCTGGCGCTGCAGCGCAAAATTCTCTTCTGTCAAAATTTTCTATCTTCTATCCCTTTTTCAATTTCTATCTGTGAAAAATAGGTATAAGGTATAGTGTAGTAATATAATATAGGAAAAACTTTGAAATGGAAGATCGTGTAGAAAAAATTTAAGATAACTAAAAGCAACTAGACAGAAAAACTCTTCAATTTTCTAACTTTGGAGGCTATGAATGCAAATTGGGGAAAAAAAATCTATCTTTGAGCTTTACATGTAGTAAAAAAAAAAAAAAGAAAGAAAGAAAGAAAGAAAAAGAAACTTGTCTTTAAGCTTATCAGGAAGAAAAGTTTCCTGTGGAAGCTTTTGGCCTGAGGATAACTGAAATGCTAAATCCAAGCGGCAGCAGAAAGTGATTTCTCCCCGAGGCAAAAATGGGTCATAAGAAGCCAAAAAGCTTAAAGTCAGAAGTTTTGGGGAAAGTTGGTCTTTCTCAGGGGAAAAAAAAATCTTTCTCTTAAACTAAAAGCTTTCCTTGGAATTTTTTTGGGAAAATCTCTCTTTAAAAGCCTTAATCAGCCAGGAGGTGGTGTCGCACACCTTTAATCCCAGCACTCTGGAGGCAGAGGCAGGCCGATCTTTGTTAGTTTGAGGCCAGCCTGGGCTATAGAGTGAGATCCAGGAAATGCACAAAGCTACACAGAGAAACCCTGTCTTAAATCCCCATCCCCCCAAAAAGCCGTAATCTTTCCTTCTCAAACTAAAAGCTTTCTTAAACTTAAAAACTAAAGCCTTTAACTTTCTCATAATGACAAAAATTAGAACGGGGATCATCTGTGATTAGCTCTAAGGGAAAAACACAAAACCTCTTAAGACAGCAAAACTCTCTAAGTTCTGTCTTTCAAACTTTAAAAATCCTCCCTGCAATGCAGGAGGTAGGGATGGAGTTCCTAAAGACTGCTCTTCTAAGCTCTGTCTTTTCAAGATAGTAAAAGACAGTGGGTCAGAGTACCCTGAGGGAAATGCTTGGAAGAGTGCAGGTGAAGAGCCATAAAGAGCCCAATAGGGCAGGAAACTGTTTATCTGAGAAAAGCAAAAGGCCAAGCTTTTCAGTTACAGCTGAGCTGGGGCATCAAGGGTTTTGTTTCTGAATGAGATATGAAAAGGTGCTCCTAATCTTCCTAAAGAAAAGATCCCCTGAAGCATTACACACTCTGTTAGCATTGTATCCTGGCTTCAGACCAACAACCCAGAGGTGACTGGCCAGCCTCTCTGAGTTAGAGTGCATTTCAGGGACCCTAGGGTTCCTGCAGTTGCAAACTCCCTGAAGCACAGAGCTGAGGCAGGAAGGTGCAGGACCCAGGGGAAGATGTTAATGAACAAACAAAGTGGGAACAGCATAGTTGCCCGCTTTCCTACAAATCCAAGGTTAATAGGTTCACAGCTGCAAAAGAAATCTGAGAAAAGCTTTCAGATCAGAGAAAAAATCTTTCTGGGAAAGCAATAAAGCTGAACTGTGTCTGAAGCAGTTGTGCTGCTGTTAGGGTTGACGTTCAAAACAGAGAGCTCCACTCTGATATCGGGTCACAAATGAAGCTTTACTTTAACATGAGCTCGTGGGACACCAGCGCGAGGAGTAGCTGGTGACCCCGAGTTTGAGGCTCACAAGCCTTTTATGAGGCAGTTCTACCAGGGCAGGGGAGTGGGGTCACCCCGAGTGCAGACACCTGGACGCCAGATGTCTCCGCGGCCTTTCTCAGAGTCTGGGTAGGTAAACGAATTCCAAGCTTATCTAGCAAGGGGTTATTTGGCAAGCATTCTTTCTTAAGCAATTTATCTTGCAAACACAACCCCAGGGGTCATCATGCAAGCATCCTGTTAGCATAGCATGATGGGCTAACTTTTCTGATATGTGGCGTGGGGGCAGAGTGCAGTATTTTCCACTGAATCTGCAATTAGCAGAGCTGGGGGGGGGGCCTTGTTTCCCTTACAGTGGCCCTTTCACTGCCAAGTTAGAACACTATCTGGGGAAAGAGCCCAGCCAGGGCAGAACTAACAAAGAGTAAAGTTCTTTTATATCAGAGAAAGCATCTTTTTGAGAAAAGCTTTGTTTCAACTGACTCCTGGTGAGGTGAGGGAGTTTAGCCAGCTCTGAGGGGTTGATTGCCTCAGGTGGATAAGCTCTAGCCAGAGAGCATGAACAAAGAAAGGGCAACCCACTGGAGGACTGGGCCTGGTGAAGGCCTGATGAGGCAAAACACCTGCCCTAATGGGAGTTTAGAGATGGCAAAAACCTTCCCTGTTAGGAAAGCAGAAGCTTGATTTTCAGTCTGTATGCAAACCACACAGACCCTGAAAACAAAAGCAGATAAAAAGCCCCTACCTTCAGTAATAGGAAAAGCCACCACTTTAGTGTCAAAAACTGTTTCTGGGGCAGAGGGGATGAACAGAGACCAAACTGGGAACTGTCAGGGAGAAAGATTCTCCGAAGAAATGGAAAAGGAACAGATTCCTCCCCCAAAAATGCATGACCTGAGAAAGCTCCTAGAGTTTGAGGCAGATTCTGGAGGGAAAAAGCCCCTTCTCCAAAGGCAGCAGCTAGCAGAGGTACAGAGCCACAGACAGTACCTGAAGCTCTGCATGGGGGGGGGGGGGGGGGGGGGGACAAGCACAATGAGATAAATATCTATCAGTGAAAGACTCTGAAAGAGCTATGGAAAGCTCTGTTGTAAATGCTTCTCTTTTTTACCGACTGGCTAAGGCAAACCAGGCCCCAAGGAAAGTTGGTAAAAGGAATACCTGCCTCAATGTGCGCTAATGAGGGAGGTGCAGTTCTGATCCCGGGCCAGTCAGTGTCAAATGAAGGAGAGACACCTGTTAAAGCCAGCTGAGGAGAGACTAGAAATCTCTCAATGTCCCCTAAAATTCAAGCTTGGTTCAAACCTCCTGGGCAAGAATTGGAAAGTAGACCAGGCAGTGGTGGCGCACTTGTCTAATCCCAGCACTTGAGAGGTAGAGGCAGGTGGATATTTGTGAATCTGAGGCCAGCCTGGTCTACAGAGCAAGATCCAGGAAAGGTGCAAAGCTACACAGAGAAACCCTGTCTCAAAAAAAAAACCAAAAAAAAAAAAAAAAAAGTTAAAAAAAAAGAATTTAAAAGTAAGCTCAGTAAGAGAGAACCGGAAGATGACTCCCACACCCAAAAAAAAACTATGGGAAATGGAGTCTATAAGCTAGCTTGTAACAGTGAACTGACAAAGAGAAATGCATTCTGGGAAATGTAGTATTTCAGTGAAAGATGGCAATACTGTCCAAAAAACTTTCCATCTCAGAATGAAGTTTCTTCTCAAAGCAATGCTAGAAAGCTTAATCTTACCTCTTGAGAACTCAGATCAGACAAAAAGCTACCTATAAGAGCATACAAGCCACCTTAAAATCCTTAAAACAAGGGAAAGCAGATTATACACTGAATATTGACTTAGATATAAAGATACTTGCGTGGAATTAAAAATTCTTTACCTCTTGAACAAACAGCCTGCAATGAGTGATTCGTTTGCAAATTAAATAAGGGGACAAGGAAACAGACATTCAAAAAAGAAATGACTACTCCATAGACTGGAAACAAACTTCAGAGAAGCTGTCTTAAAAATAATAGTTGCTTCACCTGAAAGTTCCTTATGAGAAATCAATGGTAAATATCACAGCTGCTAATAATGATAACATTAGGAGTTAAAGCTAATGAAGTGAAAATACTAATTCCTGAAAATGCTTTTCCTCAAAGTAAGCTAATGAAGGATATGTTTCATAAAAGAACTTCTATGTTCTTGACTCCTTTGAATAATAACAGTTTTGGTGAAAATATTGGAACTAACAACAATCAAGTCAAAATGTTTCAACAAATTCAAGAAGCTATTGACAAAAGAAAGCTGCTATGCTTTGTGGGCCATATTAGAGCTCACTCTAACCTTTCTGGTCCTTTAGCTGAGGGTAATGCAATGGCTGATAAATTAACAAAGATAGTTATCCCAAGTGGATATGGCTATACAAACACATGATCTTCATTATCAAAATAGCAAAAGCTTAAGAAAGCAATTCAATCTTACCAAAGAAGAAGCTCGTCAGATAGTTACATAATGTGGTGTATGTCCAAAATGCTTTCCTGCCCCTCACTTAGAAGTAAACCCTTGAGGTCTTTTTCCTAATCATCTATGGCAAATAGATGTTACTTATATTGCAGAATTTTGCAAATTAAGATATGTACATGTGACCATTGACACTTATTCAGGATTTTTAATGGATAGTGCACAACCTGGGGAAGCTACAAAATGTAATTATGCAGTGCTTGAAGTGTTCTTCGTATATGGGTAAACAAAAAAATTATTAAAACTGATAATGGTTCTGGATATAGTAGTAAGGCATTTCAACAATTTTGTACCCAATGGGAAATCATACATAACACAGGTATTCCTTATAGTCCTCAGGGACAAGGTATTGTGGAAAGGGATAATACCAGTCTTAAAATACAACTTCAAAAAGTAAAAATTAAAAAGGAAGAAATTTACCCTCAATTACCTCATAATGCATTAAATCATGCTCTTTTTGTTCTGAACTTTTTGAATATGGATGTCCATGAGCAGTCTGCCACAGATAGATTTTGGCACAGTGGCATCCAAGTGACTTTTGCTCAAGTGAAATGGAAAGATCCCTGTTCAGGATTTTGGAAGGGTCCCGATCCTGTGTTAATATGCAGTTGAGGACATGTTTGTATTTTTTTCACAAGAGGAAAATGAAGGTTGGTGGTTACCGGAGCATTTGGTAAGGAGCATGGAACTAAGGAAGGTCAGCTCCAATGGCGTTCCTATAATGAACCAGAATGAATGTGGCTTGATTAGTGTTTCTGAGGTTTTGTCACTGGTTAATGCAAACAGTGAGGGAATAGAGGAAATAGTATGCTGCTTTTGGCTTTACTAAGGTCCTTTAGAAAAATACTTTATATCACCTCATAGCTGTGCAGTATTTTTGCAAATTGCTTTACAGTAGTTAAATACAGTAATTTCACCCTCAGGTAAAGTGAATTTTTTTTTGTAGAACAAACCAAAAGTACTGCTGTAATAGAAATGTTTGTCTGAATTGAAGCACTTAAGGGAGCTATGATGAATTTGGGTGAAGGGACAGCCTCTAGTTAAAAACTGTTTACCGCTGACAGTGCATCTCTGCTGGTTCCGGAATGGCTGAGAGAACTCAGCAACTTTGGGGTGTGACTTTGTCCGGAGAATGTTACAGTCCCCTAGCAACTAGTATCACAATTCTTCAATGACAACACTCACTAAATCCCAGTGTTGCATAGCAAAGCTGACTATAAACTCTAAACTTTAGAAATGATGTATGTACTTCCTGTCTAGTTAAGAGAATCTTTCTAATGGAGACAGTGATAATAATTAAGAGTAAGAAGTAGAAGAAGGTGAAAATAAGATGTGAGTTTGTAGAAATTCTGTTAGATCTGTGTTAAGAAATCTTTAGGTGTTTGCTAAGTTAAATAAATGCTAATGGTAGCCCTATATAAGTTTGTAAAATAGATCTATAGAGTTCCTTTAAGAACATAAGCTTGCAAGAAGTATCTAAAATAGTCTTAAGATAGAATGAATATAAGAAGTAAATAAGAAATATATTTGCTAAGGTACTATAGTTTCCTTAAGAAGTATAAATAAGTAGATGTTAATGTTATATGTGAGTTTGTAAAAAGTGTAAATATTGAGTGTGAGTCTATGCTTAATGTATATGGTGAAAGAACCTGAGACACAGAAGGTAGTGTCCTAGTAGACTGCAAAGCAGGCAGTCTGAATGGTTTCAAAAGCTCCAGAAGCCGCTAAGAAGCTAAGAATGGTGGATGCCAGAACCAGCACAACCAGGCATCTGTAGCTGAGATCCATGGAAAATCAACACAACACAGGAAAACCTGAGCTAAAAGCAAAAATAGTGCAGTTTAAAATATTACTGTAACTAAGAAGGTCTCTGACTTGGGAATGAAAGTTGCAGAGATGCGTGTTTGAACTAAAATTGTTAACTGCAAAAAGTTTTGGTTGTAAAATGTCTCTTCATATTTGGAAATGAAAGCCTGATACCAGAATTTACCTTTCTTGAACTTTTTGAACTAAAAAAAAAAAAAAAAAAAAGAGAGAGAGATAAAACTACAAAAAAATTTCATATTTGGAAGGCTCTTACCAGAATTTATTATTTGAATTTCGGGACTTAAGAAATGAAATGAGGGCCAGGCGGTTGTGGCGCACGCCTTTAATCCCAGCACTTGGGAGGCAGAGCCAGGCGGAATCTCTGTGAGTTTGAGGCCAGCCTGGTCTCCAAAGTGAGTTTCAGGAAAGGTGCAAAGCTACACAGAGAAACCCTGTCTCGAAAAACAAAACAACAACAACAACAAAATGGAATTACTCATGGAACTGGTTTTGTGTTACAAATGGAACTGTTTAAATGGAAAAGTTTGGTTTTTCTAACTAGGCTTGAGACTTTGCTTAAAAAATTATGAAGAAAAGAGAGAGTTAATATTCCTTAGTCCATTTAATTTAAAAAATATTTCTGTATTTGAGTGGATTAATGTTATGTTTTGTTGGTAAGAAATGCAAATAGGTATACTAAGATTACTTTAAAGTGTAGAGTTTTATTAAGAAACTACTTTTGGATGTTTTGCTAAGTTTTCAAAGTGTTAATGGTTAGATTGAAAACATTGCTTTTAAATGTGGGCTTGTAGGAATTGTGAAAGTTTGGGTTTTCTTCTAACCAGGTTTGAGATTGTTCAAAAAATTATAAAGAAAAGGAGTAGTTATGAGTGCATTAAGGTTGAATGTATGTTTGCAGAAATTATGTTTAACCTATTGATATTTATGCACCCTGGTTTTGTGGAGTTAAGGAAATATTTAGTTTCATATGAATATATTAGAAGTTTTTCCTATGTTCTGTTAGCAAGAAAAATCAAATGATTCTATTAAGAGTTAAAATTGTAAGACAGAAAATTGTTAATTATATATAACACTATATATGTTCATTCAAATGGTTCTGTTAAGAGTTTGCTTTGAGTTGTAAAATTGGGAGAATTGTGACTATGTATAGCAATATGTTAACCTGTTAATGGTAATGATGAAGCTAAGGAATTCTTTAAGTTTGTAGTTGCCTTAAGAGTTTTTGGTTTAAAGAGGGCTTGATGCAGCTAAAGACTGCTATAGTCACCTTGGACCTAATCCAAAAAAGAAATGCTATCTTTATCATCCTCTACCCCCATACTGGAAGGTATAACAGCTATGGAGATTGCTGTAAGCCATTAATAATGAGTTACTTTTATATATTAAGAAAGGGGGACCTGTAGGAGCACGTTTTTAGGTTCCTCATGGCTTTACCTAGCAGGTCCTCACAGACAGGATGATTAGGACCACAGGCCTGAGTGTAGGTGTCTGAGATGCTCTGCACTTGGATGTGCTGGGGGGAGGTCTTTTGCTCCACCCGTTGTCATCTCTATAAATACCCTGGGGCAGAGACCAGCAGGGATCATTGGAATACCCCTCTTGCAACTATCCTTTATATTCTTTCTGCTTATCTCCACAATCTAAATCCTTCTATCTAATATTTCCTGCTACTCACACTCAAGAAAACTCTGGGGAGCTGTGGGGTTGGTGGGTAAATGCCCCGCAGCTAATATACAAAATACATAAAGAACTAAAGAAACTAGACCCCATTAAACCAAATAACCCAATGCCTTTTCCAGTCATCATCAGATAGATGGCCTTCAGCAGATGATGTTTGGGGATGCAGAAACCCACATTCAAACATTCAAACAGAGAGAGTCTAGGTTGGATGTCTCTATTGGGTCCCTTCTCTCATCACTCAGTGCAACTCTCATGGAAGAGAGGAAGTAAGAAGTGTGGGGACAAGAAGGGTCAAGGAAATTAAAAGAACACAGCCTGCAAAATTAACAAAGCAGTGCTCATGGGGGCTCAAAGAGACTGGAGCTTCAATTATGGAGCCTGCATGGCTCTGTGCTAGGACTTAGGCTTTTATGTTCTGCTGTGGATGATTAATTGGTAAATAAAACACTGATTGGTCAGTAGCCAGGCATGAAGTACAGGTGGCACTAAGAGAGAGGAGAATAGAGAGAACAGGAAGGCAGGACGGGACACTGCAGCGGCCGCCAGGACAAGGATGATGTAAGGTACCAGTAAGCCACAAGCCACGTGGCAAAGTATAGATTAATAGACAATGGTAGGCCTGAGCTAATGGCCAAGCAGTTTAAAAAATATAAATGTCTGTGTGTTTATTTTATAAGTGGGCTGTAGGAATAACAGGGCTTGGTGGGGGCTGGAGAGAAGGTCTCCAGCTACAATGTTCTATTTGTCAGCTTTGTCATTTGGGGGGAACACCTGACAGTGAGTGTGAGGTGTCTTTGGCTCTCTTTTGTTTCCTTTTGGGACCCACTCTCTCCTATTTGGTAATTTCACCCAGCCTTGATAAAAAGTGTTTATGCTTGATTTTTATTTTATCTTGTGCCATGTTGTTGCAACAGAAACTCAGAGAAGAGTCATCAGAGAGAATGTCTGTATCTCCAGTCAATGTACCCCAGGTCAGTGTCCTGTCCACATTATGTTGAAAATTGTCCTTATATTGAAACCGTTCAAGGCTATAATTCTCTGCTTCTGATAATGTCCTCTAAAGCTTTTATTTCTTTTGACCATTTTTTTCTTTCCTAATACCCAAGATATATTTTTCATGGACTCAAAACTAAAAATTTCATCATAAATGATGATCAAAAAAATATACTAATGACCAGAAACTATAGAGAACTATACTACTGTCTTTATATATGACTGAAGAGGGGAGATACCATGTCTTACATGGGTTGCATTTCAGGGCTGGCCAGGTTTCAAGAAACATGATTTTGGAAATGACCATGTAAATTCATGTAAATCTTTGTTGGTATCATTGATCTGTATGGAAAATTAGAATTAGAAGGGATTTGCTCTCTTGAGTCCTAAGACTATTTCAGCACCACAGAGAACTCATATAATGCAAGGAGTATGTGGCTTGCTCTTGCCATGAAACTGATGTATCTGTGAGGGGATGCACATTGCAGTTTACTGGTCTCTCTCTTTGGCATTTGATATCATGCAGTGATAATATGCCTGTTGTTTTTTCTTTGTTTTTGTTTTGTTTTCTTTTGTTTGTTTTGACTCCTGAAATCTTTTTTTCTCAGTTTAGTTCCTAGTAATATCTTTCTTTTGAATCCAATGTTCAGTGATAAGTTCTCAATAGACAGAAAAGTACTTTACCTTTGTATTTTGTTTATTTTTCCAAGAAGATACCATTGTGAAAGCACTGTCTGTCCAACCTCTATCTTCTATAGAATGTATCAGAAATAATTCTCTAGAGAGTATTGACTTGTTGCTCTGCACAGGCCATCAATTTTCAAGTGTAAATTAGTTCTGTCCTTAATGATGTTGTTCTCTTCTCTACTTTTAGAAAAAGAAGCTCCTCCAACTTATAATTTTTCTTTCCCTGAAACTACTTTATTGCACAGATAGAGCTACATATATGGAAAATTAGAAGCAGAAGAAACTCACTATGTGGAATGCTAAATAGTAACTATTTCAGCACTACAGAAAGCTCAGATAATAGAAGGAGCATGTGGCTTGTTCTAACCATGAAACTGATGTTTCTTTGAGAATAAACAAATTCCAGTATGCTGGTTTCTTTCTTTAGCATTTGATATCAAACAGTGATGATGTACCTATGTGTTTTTTTCTTCTATTGACTCCAGACATCTATGTGTTTCAGTAGAGTTCCTACTTATACCATTCTTTTGATTCCAGTGTTCAGTGTTAAGTTTTCAATAATCAGACAAATATTTTCCCTTGGTCTTTTGTTTGTTTTTCCAACAGGATACCACAGTATAAACACTGCCTGCCCAATCTCTATTTTATGTCATATAGAATATATCAGAAATAATTTTCCAGAGAGTCTTGACTTCTTACACAGCATAAGCCATCAATTTTCATGCATAAATGAGTCCTCCCCATAATGACTTACTCTCTTCTCTTCTTTTGGAAGAAGAAGACTCCCCCAACTTACGTTTTTTCTTTCCCTGAAGCCACTATATTATTCTCACAAATGTTAATGTATTTGCTTTGATCATGGATAATCTTTTTTACTTCATCTACATGTATTGTCACATAGGCCATTTATATATATATAAATTTTTATAACTATTCTATAATGAAACCATATATGCCTTTTGTGTTATTATTATTTAACTCTACTGGTATTTTGTCTGTTAGAGAAATTTAGACAATACTAACATTATCTAATGCTCACTTTTCTATTTATCTTATTATTTTCATAACCTAATCACAAAGAGTATTTGGTTCTATGTGTTGTTTAGTATATTGAATATAAGGTATATTATTACATACCTTATAGTTAAAAAAAAACACTCTCTGATTTTTAATTCTTCAATGAATTCTTCCTTCCTCATTATACTTCTTTCTTCTACAAGGTGTGTAGCATTGAACCTGAATCTCAGCATCCCATCTAAGCATGTTAGAATAAAGTTAAGTGATGTTTAGCTATAAAAAGAATTGATCCAGTGTCTGTGTTTAATCAAGGATGACAGTTGTAGCATTTTGAAGTACAATTTTGCTTATTGTAACTTCCTCATCTGAGATGAAACACTGTTGTTCTATCTGATATCAATATACCTTTTATAAATGTACATCCCTGGATATATACTTCAAATGTATACCTTATATTCCCTAAAAGATTAATTTTGGTGAGGCTAGTATGCCATTCTGTTTTTATAGAGTATTTTGTATATTGTACAGAAAATACAATAGAGTATTCATTAAAGTATCTTTTTCTGTAATTAACTTTAATTTTTACAGGTGTGTACCTATTTGACTGAATGTATGCATTAGTGCTTTGTGGGCCTCCTGCCTATAGATTTAAAAAAACTTGGGTCCTGTCTTAGTTATGGTTTGAATTGGTTTGACAAGATACAATGACCACAGCAACTTTTATAAAGTACATCATTTAATCAAAGATAGCTTACAGTTTCAGAGGTTTATTCCATTGTTATAATGGCAAGAAACATTGTGTCATGAAGGCAGGCATGTTGCTAGAGGAGGAGCTGAGAGTTCTATTTATTTGTCTGCAGGCAATAGTAAGTGAACTGTTTGTCTCACTGAGCAAAGTTTGAGCATAGGAGACTTAAAAGCCCACCCTCATAGGATGCACTTCCTCTTAGAAGGCCACACTTAGTCCATCAAAGCCACCACTCCTAACAGTGCCATTCCTTTTTTGGCCCATTTTCTTCCAAACCACCAGAGATCCTATGGAACCGCAAGTAGAATCAGTTGTGTGTGTAGTATCATTTGGGGACTAGGATATGAGTAGTGCTCTTTTCTGATGAACCCTGTTTATGACCAACTCTAAAAAATGTTGGGGAATAATTGCCATGGGTCACAAAACAATCTGTAATTCCTTAGGTCCCTTCTTCCTATGAAAGCATGTTCTCTTACCTAATTTCCAATGCTTTCTCACCGTGATGGACCATTGCATTTGGTTCCTGAATTCCCCCCTCACCACACTTCCTCCCTGTGTTCTTGCCACACACTCTTGGTGCCTCTGAGTCACTGAACTTTGGCCTCCACACTTGATGTAGGTGTCCTGTCTTTGCAGAATGCTCTGTGTGTAATTTTACTCAGACATGTCTTTTTCTCATTATTCTGGTTCACTTTAGGATTTCTTGAGGATATATTCTCTGAATATCTTACTGTTTACATGAAATCATCTATTTTAAATATGGTCACTTCTTTGTTTATGGTTTATTCTCATTTTTTTCTTAGAATGTACATTCCATGAGAGTAAGGCAGGGGTTGGCAAATTGGCCCATAGCCAAATCTGGCCTGCCACAGACTAAAATTTTTTTACTTTATTAAGCTGTTTTGAAAACAATACTCTGTAGCATGTAAAATCATATGAGATTTAATTTTACTGTCTTATCAATAAAGATTTATTGAAATTTTGTTATGCTCAAAAAAAAAAAAGAAAAGAAAAGAAAAGAAAGCATGTTCTCCAGCAGCACATGGTAAATGGGTAATTTTCCATTGCAGTGTTTGTTGATATTCAGGGATATATGTTTGTAGACGTCTCCCAGAAGGAATGGGGTTGTTTAGAGTCTGCTTAGAGGATCTTGTTAAGTGATGTGAAGGTTGAGAATTATAGCAATGTAATTTTTGTTGGTAAGAATTCTCTCCTTGAACCATATACCCACCCTTTGCTGATTGGGAACTGGTAAAGCCCCATCTCTGGATGGGGCAGACCAGTTCTTCAGCCCCTAGGTCCCAGAGGTACCGTCTGTGCTTCTCTTCCCCAGCCAGTGCAACTCCAAAAACTGGGCAGCAGATACTTCCCCTACTCCTATTGCCAAACCAACCATCCCCTATGACACCAGTGACCAACAGGGTCATAAGCCAACCCTGCACAGATTGGGAACAGGTAAGGCCCTGACCTCCAGACTGGGCAGACCAGATCTCTAGCCCCTAGGCCTAGGAGACACATTCCATGGCCCTCCTCTCAGACACTGGAGCCCCAGGGACCAGGCAGCTGCCTCTTTCCCTACCCCCTCACCAAGCCAACCATCCTCTGTGGTACTAGTGACCACTGGACCCATATACCAACCATGTACCAATTGGGAACAGTGACCAGCAGAGCTATACACCTGCTTCTGGACCAATTGGAATGAAGAACAACCACAGAAGCCAGAGGTCCCACCTGGACCAATTGGAAGAAGAGTGACCTGGAGCCCCACCTGTTCAGATTAAAGGAAGAAATGGGTAGACAGCAGTGTAAGAACACATTAAACAACATAAAGAGTAACATAGTACCACCAGAACCTAGTGATCCTATAACAGGAAGACCTGAACATCCCAAAGCTAATGACCCAGAAGAAAACAACCTTAAAAACAATTTTATGAAGATAATAGAAGACTCAAAGAGGAAATGAAAAAAAAATCACTTCAATAAATGAAGGGAAGAACAAAAATTGGAGGAAATCAAGAAATCTTGTAAAGAAAGTCAAGAAACCCAAGGGTAAAAAATCTAACAGGTGAAGAAAACAAGACATGAAAGTTGAAATGGAAGGAATAAAGAAAACACAAACTGATTTCCCGGGGAAGACTCATCCAACTTGGTCCCAGTTTCTGGCCATCGGACAGGGCCCCTGTGGGAAGGTTCCCCTTCTCCAAGACCCCTGGCAGACTCTGCAATCTGCATGCCCTTGCCGTCATACCCAGGGAGGCCTGCCCCTAGGTCCCATTCCTGGGCACCAGCCGTTCCTGGGGAAGACCTACCCAACTTTGACCCAGTTTCTGGCCATCAGGCAGGGCCTCTTGGGAAGGTTCCCATTCTCCAAGACCCCCACCGAGCAGACCCTGAAATCTATGTACCCTGCCCCCACACCCACCTGCCTGAGACACCCCCCACCACTACTTCCTGAGACTTAGTGACCAGCCCCCAGCTGCCATCTGGCCCAGAGATCCCATTTGGCCAAGAGAGCTCTCATTTGGCCCAGAGAGCTCCCATCAGGCCCAGAGAGCTCCCACCTGGTCCAGAGAAAGAGAGAGCTCTCATTGGACAAAAGAACCATCATTGGACCAAGAGTAAACTCAGGAAACAGGGAATCTACCAGCCCTGATTAGACCAAGAACAGCTTTCTGAGAAACAGAATCTTCCACCTTTTACTGGACCAAGAGAGGCTTCCTAAAACACTGAATCTGTCAGCTGTCTTGACCAAGAGTGCTGATAAGACCAAAAACAAAAACATGAGGAGATGGGCAGACATCAAGGCAGAAATACATACAACAAAATAAAGAGCAATACAGCATCAACAGAACCTAGCCATTCTCCATCAGCAAGACCTGAACATCACAAAATAGAAGAAGCATAAGAAAGCAACTTTAAGAATAACATCATGAAGATGCTAGAGACTTTTTAAGAAGACATAAAAAATGAAATTGAGGAAAAGACAAACAAAAAATGGGAAGAATGCTATAAAAAAAAAAAAAACTAGAGGAAAAGCCAAATAAAGCAGAATTAAACAATAAATCCCTGAAAAAAAAACATGAAAAAGCAATGAAACAGATGAGGGAAATAGTCCAAGACCTGAAAAGGGAAATAGAAAAAAGGAGGAAGGCACAAACAGAGGGAATGCTGTTAATAGAAAATCTGAGTATATGACCAGGAACTTCAGATGCAAGTATAACCAAGAGAATGCAAGAGACAAAAGAGAGGATCTCTGGTATTGAAGACATAGATTCATCAGTCAAAGAAAACACTAAAGCCAACAAAGTCATGACCCAAATGTGCAAGAAACTTGGGACACCATGAAAAGACCAAACCTAAGAATAATAGGGATAAAGGAAGGAGAAGAATACCAACTCAAAGGCACAGAAAAAAATATATTCAACAAGATCAAAGAAGAAAACTTTCCCAACTTAAAGAAGAAAATGCCTATAAAAATACAAGAAGCCTATAGAACACCGAACAGACTAGACCCCTCCAAAATTCCCCTCACCACATAATAATTAAACAACTAAACGTACAGAATAAAGAAAGAATATTAAGAGCAGAAAAGGAAAAAGGCCAAGTGACTTATAAAGGCAAACCCATCAGAATAACACCCAATTTCTCAATGGAGACTTTGAAAGCCAGAAGGACCTACACAGATGTAATGCAGACACTAAGAGACCATGGATGCCAGCCTAGACTAATATACTCAGCAAAACTTTCAATCATCATAGATGGAGTGAACAAGACATTCCAAGACAAAGTCAGATTTAAACAATCCTTATCCACAAACCCAGCCCTCCAGAAAGCACTAGAAGAACAATTCCAACCTAAGGAAGTCTGATACACCCTCGAAAACACAGGCAATAGGAAACACCACAGCAGAAAAGCCCAAAGAAGAGAAGTATACACACACAATACAACCAAAAAAAATATAAATAAATAAATAACAGCAATGAGCAACCACTGGTAATTAATATCCTTTAATATCAATGGACTTAATTCACCTATAAAAAGAAACAGGATAACAGAATGGATACAAAAGCAGGACCCAACTTTCTCCTGCATACAAGAAACACACCTCAAATTCAAGGATAGACACTACCTCAGAATAAAAGGCTGGGAAAAGACTTTCCAATCAAATGGTCTTAAGAAGCAAGATGGTGTAGCCATCCTAATATCCAGCAAAATAGACTTCAAACTAAAATCAATCAAAAGAGATCAAGAAGGGCATTACATACTCATCACAGGAAAGATCCACCAAGATGAAGTTTCAATTCTGAACATTATGCCCTAAACACAAGGGCACCCACATATGTAAAAGAAACATTACTAAAGTTTAAATCACATATAAAACCCCAAACATTAATAGTGGGAGACTTCAACACCCCACTTTTACCTCTGGACAGACCGCCCAAATTGAAACTTAACAGAGAAATAAAGGACGTAACAGATGTTATGACTTAAATTGAGTTAATCAATATCTACAGAACATTCCATCCTAACAAAATGAATATACCTTCTTCTCAGCACCCCATGGAACCCTCTCTAAAACTGAACACATACTTGGCCACAAAGCAAATCTCCACAGATACAAAATAACTGGAATAACCTCCTGTGTTCTATCAGACCACCATGGTATAAAGTTAGATGTCAACAAAAACAAAAAACTACAGAAATCCTACAATCTCATGGAAACTGAATAATGCTCAACTGAATCACCAATGCATTAAGGAAGAAATAAATAAAGAAATTAAAGACTTCGTAGAGAGTAATGGAAATGAATATACCACGTAACCAAACTTATGGGACACTATGAAAGCAGTGTTAAGAGGGAAATTCATAGCACTAAATGCCCACATAAAGAAGTTGGAGAAATCTCACACTAGTGACAACAGCACACCTGAAAGCTCTAGAACAAGAAGAAGCAAAGTCACCCAGGAAGAATAGACACCAGGAAATCCAGTAAATTTTTAACACAAAACATGCAGTAAATCTGGGACACCATAAAAAGACCAAACCTAAGAATAATAGGGATGGAAGTGAAGAATTACACCTCAAAGCACAGAAAATATATTCAACAAAATTGTAGAAGAAAACTTTCTCAACCTAAAGACATGCATATGAAGGTATAAGAAGTATACAGAACACCAAATAGGCTTGACCACAAATAATAGTCATCTCATTACATAATAGTCAAAGCACTAAACACACAGAATAAAGAAAGAATATTAAGAGCAGTAAAGGAAAAAGGTCAAGTAACATATAAAGGCAGACCTATCAGAATTACACCAGACTTCTCAATGGAACCTATAAAAGCCAGGAGGTCTTGGACAGATGTGCAACAGATACTAAGAAACCATGGATGCCAGCCCAGACTACTATACAAGCAAAGCTTTCTATCATTGTAGATAGAGAAAACAAGATATTTCATGACAAAAAACAGATTTAAACATTACATAGCCACAAATCCAGCCATACAGAAAGTACTAGAAGGAAAACTCCAACCCAAGAAGCTAGCTGCAACCACCAAATCACAGGCAACAGGTAACCTCACATCAACAAATCCCAAAGAAGGGAAATGCATACACACTACCACCAAAAAAATAACAGGAATTAACAAACACTGGTCATTAATACTCATTAATATCAATGCATTCAAATTACCTATAAAAAGACAAAGGCTAAGAGAATGGATATGACAACAGAATCCATCCTGCTGCAGCATACAAGAAACACACCTCAATCTCAAAGACAGACATTAACCCAGAGTAAAGGGTTGTGAAAAAATTTCCAATCAAATGGACAAAAGAAACAAGCTGGTGTAGCTATCCTAATATCTAACAAAATAGACTTCAAACTAAAATCAGTCAAAGAGATGAAGAAGAGCATTTCATATTCATCACAAGAAAAATCCATCAGGAGTAAGTCTCAATTATGAACATTTATGCTCCAAATACAAGGGCATCTACCTTTGTAAATGAAACATTACTGAAGCTCAAATCACACACCAAACCCCACACACTAATAGTGGGAGACTTCAACACCCCACTCTCACCACTGAATAGATCTGTCAAACAGAAACTTAACAGAGAAATACGGGAACTAACAGATGTTATAACTCAAGTGGACCTAACAGACATCTATAGAACATTTCGCCCAAACACAGAAGTATATACATTCTTTTCAGCACCCCATGGAACCTTCTCCAAAACTGATCACATACTCAGTAACAAAACAAATGTCAAAAGATACAAAAAAAAAAAAAAAATGGAATACCCCCCTGTATCTAATTGGACTATCATGGCTTAAAGCTAGAATTCAACAACACAAAATGCAGAAAGCCTACAAACTCAAGGAAACTGATCAATGCTCAACTGAATCATCACTGGGTCAAGGAAGAAATAAGAAAGTAGTTAAATACTTCCTAGAATTCAACAAAAATGGAGGCACAACATATCCAAACTTATGGGACAATAAGAAAGCAGTGCTAAGAGGAATGTTCATAGCACTAAGTGCCTACATAAAGAAGCTGGAAAAGTCTCACACTAGCAATTTAGCAGCACACATGAAAGCTCTAGAACAAAAATAAACAAACTTATTCAGGAGCAGTAGAAGACAGGAAAAAAATCAAATTAAGGGCTGAAATAAATAAAATAGAAACAATGAGAACAATACAAAGAATCAATGAAACAAAGAGTTGGTTCTTTGAGAAAATTAACAAGACAGACAAACCCTTGTCCAAACTAACCAAAAAGCAGAGAGAATATCCAAATTAGTAAAATCAGAAATAAAAAGGGGGATACATAGTAACAGACATTGAGGAAATCCAGAAAATCATTGAGTCATACTTCAAAAGCCTGTACTCCACAAAATTGAAAAATACAAAAAAAAAAATAATAATAACTATTTGGATTGGTACCACACACCAAAATTAAAACAAGTTCAGATAAACAATTTAAATAGACCTATAACCCCTAAGGAAATAGAAGCATTCATCAAAAGTCTCCCAACCAAAAAAGCCCAGGGCCAGATGGTTCCAGCACAGAATTCAACCAGAATTTCAATGAAGTGCTAATACCAATACTTCTGAAATTGTTCCGAACAATGGAAACAGAAAGAACATTGCCAAACTCTTATTATGAGGCTACAGTTACCCTGATACCCAAACTGCATAAAGATGTTACCAGGAAAGAGAATTACAGACAAATCTCCCTCAGAAACATTGATATAAAAATACTCAATAAAATCTTGGCAAATCAAATCCAAGAACACATCAAAAAATTATCCATCATGATCAAGTAGGCTTCATCTCAGAGATGCAAGGATGGTTCAATATACAAAAGTCTGTCAATGCAATACACCATATAAAAAAAAATGGAAAGAAAAAAAAAACATGATCATTTCATAAGATGCTGAAAAGGTGTTTGACAAAATCCAACACCCCTTCATGATAAAGGTCTTGGAGAGATCAGGAATACAAGGAACATATCTAAATATAATAAAGGCAATTTACAACAGGCCAACAGCCAACATAAAATTAAATGGAGAGAAACTCAAAGCAATTCTACCAAAATCAGGAACAAGACAAGGCTGTTCACTCTCTTCATGCCTATTCAATATAGTACTCGAAGTTCTAGCTAGAGCAATAAGACAACATAAGGAGATCAAAGGGATATAGATTAGAAAGGAAAATGTCAAACTTTCACTATTTGCAGATGATATGATAGTATACATACATGACCTCCAAAATTCTATCAGGGTACTGCTACAGCTGATAAATACCTTCAGTAATGGGGCAGGATATAAGATTAACTAAAAAAAAATAGTAGCCCTCTTATATACAATTGATATATAGGTTGAGAAAGAAATTAGAGAAATATCACCCTTTACAATAGCCACAACAACATAAAATATTTTGGAGGTAACTCTAATCAAACAAGTGAAAGACCTGCATGACAAGAACTTTAAATCTTTGATGAAAGAAACTGAAGAAGATACCAGAAAATGGAAAGATCTCACAATGTTCTTGGATAGGTAGATCAACATAGTAAAAATGGCAATATTACCAAAAGCAATCTACAGATTCAATGCAATCCCCAGAAAGACAAACATGGTATGCATTCACTTGTAAGTGAATGTTAGAAGCAAAGCAAAAGACAACTGGGCTACAATCCACAACTCTTGAGAAGCTGGGTAAAGAGGAGAACACTAAGAAGGACACACATGGATTGCCTCAGGAAAAGGAAAGTGTTAATATCTCCTGGGAAAACTGAGAACGGGGAATAGAGGGGAGGGGATAGAAGAGGATGGGAGGTGGGAACATGGGGGAGAGACAGGGAGGGAGAGCAATGAAAGAGATATCTTGACAGTGTACCATTAAGGGGATGGAGAGAAATCTGTAGCTAGGGAAAACCCCAGGAACTCAAAAGATTGTCCCCAGCTAAGACTCATAGTAATGGTGGAGAGAGTTCTTGAACTAGCCTTCCCCTGCACTCAGATTGGTGTCTAGCCTAATTGTCATTATAAAACCAACATCCACTGGCAGATGGAAGCAGATTCAAAGACCTATAGCCAAGTACTTGGCCAAGATCCTGGAATTCAGTTCAAGAGAAGGAGGAATGATTATAAGAGAAAGGGGGTTCAGAAGCATGATGGGAAAAAACACAGAAATAACTAACCCAAGCTAATGGGAGCTCATGGACTTTGGACTGACAGCTGGGGAGCCTGCATGGGATGGAACTAGACCCTCTGAATGGGAATGAAAGTTGCATGGTTAGATGTGTTTTGGGGTCCCCTTGCAATGGGACCAGGGCTTACCCTGGGTATACAAACTGGCTTTTTAGACCCCATTCCCTATGGTGCAATGCCTTACTCAGCCTTGATGCAGAAGGGAGGGGCAAGGTCTAGCCCCAACATGGTATAACAGCCTATGTTGACTACCTAAGGGAGGCCTTACTCTTTATGAGGAGGGGGTAGGAGTGGAATGAGGGTAGGTGGAGGAGTGAGAGAAGAGGAGGGAAGGGGGATGGGTTGGTATGTGAAAAGGAAAGAAAATATTTTTTAATAAAAATTATTTAAAAACTTAAAAAATTCTCTCCTTAAAGAAGATGTAACTCATCTTTTGTATTTACCTGCTTTGTATGTATGCAAGCTCTTTGAAGATCTGGGAGACAACCATAATTGGGGAAATTATGGTAATAAACATAACTATTTCATTGTTTTTCCCATACCATTTCCTTTATTTTCTAAAAAGGCAATCGATACTATATACTGTTGTCTCTGCTGTCCTCTTATGTGGTATTTAGTAAAAACATCAAAGTTCAAAGAAAAATATTCAGAGCAAGGAAATGTATTGTAGTTTACTTAGTCATTGGAATGTATTGATATAAATGTCAGATTAAACTTTATTTCTGAATTTTAAAAAGTGTGGGATTTAAAAATAGAGATGTTTCTGGTGACTATTTTTGTTTTTATTCATTTCATATATTTATTTATTTTTGTGTTGTTGTCTGTATATTAAATTATGCAGCATAGCATAGCATGATTTAAATCTTAACAACAGGGAGGCAAGAGGGTATAGAGAGTTTCTGGCCAGGCTAGGTTGCATAGTGTGCTTCTAGCTGACCATGTTTTTACAGTATGACTCTCAAAAACATAAACAGTATGAAAATAGAGAAATTTCTACACATGATCCTTCAGAAATCTCCTTTCTCAAAATGTATTATTGTTCAATTATCTGTCTATCCCACCGGCTACAGGGTTTGTAGCTTACATATAACTGAGAAGACTAACATCAATTCTCACAGTCTGATGGAGATTAGAGTGGTTCGGTTCGCCTGATCATTTGTATAATCCTTAGTGAAACAGAAAATGCCTCTTCTGAAAGTTCTGTTTCTATGAATTGCTAGGTTATTTGCCTTGGATAACTTAAAGAGACATAAGTTCTTGAATTTGTAAGAATGCAGCAATTCCTATAAGCCCTGTCTATGCTCATTTTTCAGAGAAACATCATATATGTTGTAAATATATGAACATATTAGATGAAGGATCAATGTACATCCTGTGAATATCCAAGAGAAGTCTTATAAACATAAGGTTTGCAAAATTATTCACAAATCTCACAATGTGCCCCTTATAATACAAGTGATCTTACCAAAATCTTAAACAAATATGGATGTTTCAAAACTACAGAGATACCGCTACTGAATCAAGAAACCTAAACAATCAAAATGGGAACGTTGGAGAAGAACCTTGCAAATATAAAGACTATGAAATGGTTAAATTTGTGTCCCGTTATTAACAAATAATTCACACTAGAAAGAAACCACATAAAAATGCAGAGAGTTTTAACTAATTTTGCTCTAAACATACATTCATCCTGAAACAACCTCTCCTGTAAATAAAAGTCACTAACGCAGGAAATATGGAAAATGCTTCAGGTCATACTTGAATCTCAGCAAACATCATCAAACTCATTCTGTAAATTAATCCTACAAATACAAAGAGAGTGGCAAGTGCCTTTATCTATTGTATCAGATTAGAAACCATTATAAAATGCATAGTGGAAGCAGTCCTTACAAATGTAGTGAATGTGAGAAATACTTTACACAGGCTTCAACTCTTAGATGACATCAGATCATTCATACAGGAGAGAAACCTTACAAATATAATGAATGTGAGAAATCCTATGCAATGTGTCTCATGTATCACAGTACATATAGAGAATTCACACACTAGAGAAATCTTTAAAATATAGAGATTCTGGGATCCTTTACACTGCCCCCAATTTCAGAGACTTCAGAAAGTGAGACCTTACAATTGAAGTGAATGTGAAAAAATCCTTTCCATGTATCTCAAATTATAGAAATTATCAGAATTCATACAGTAGGAAAACCTTACAAATGTAGTGAATGTAAGAAGTTCTTTTCACAGGGTTCAAGTCCTAGGAATTATTTGGGTGGGAGCTCCACCTCAACCCCTGGCACCCTGTCATCCCTATACCCCGAGTCTGGAATGGTCTGGTGGAAGATCCACCTCAACTCCCCTCCCTCATCTCTTTCCCCAAACCCACCCTTTCAAGGCTCACCAAACAGAGCTCCTCCCCAACCCTGACCCTTCAAAGCCCACCAAAGCCCTTTCCCAGAAAACAGACATGAGGTTCTTCCAGTCTTTTATCCCAGTCTCCTCTCTGTGTGGCTGGGGAACCACCTGGGAACACTTTAACCATTAAATCTGGCCTTTTCCAGTTCGGTCTATGTAGTTGGAGTTTTCCTGCCTGGCCCACAGTCAGGACAAATCTCTCTCACCTGCCAGGCCCATAGACGCTCAGAACCAACCAAGTAAACACACAGAAACTTACATTGTTTAGAAACTGTATGGCCATGGCAGGCTGCTTGTTATCTACTTCTTCTCTCTTAAATTAACCCATTTCTGTTAGTCTATACTTTGCCACATGGCTTGTGGCTTGCCAGTGTCTTTACATGTTGCTTTTCATGGTGGCAGCTGGTGGTGTCTCCCCAGCCTTCTACTTCCCAGAATTCTCTTCTCTCTTGTCCCGCCTATACTTCCTGCCTGGCCACTGGCCAATCAGAACTTCATTTACACAGAGCGATATCCACAGCAGGTCTGATTCAGTTTTATTTGCATAGCTGCATCAGCAGAGTGGGCTACAGGGTGCAAAATTTTATCATCTGGAGATCCCACTGAGGGGGGCTGATTTTTCCCCACTGGCCCAGAGCTGTGTGGCGAGAAAACACTCCTCTCCCCAACACCTGCTCTCCGCCATACTGAGATTGGCTCCTAGCTCAGTAAGTTTCCTTTCTAAGTCCTTGCCTAGAAGGCCCTGGGCCTCTCTGTTTTTTGTGGTGTCCTGTCAAAGACACAGCTATGCCAGGACCCTTACCCATTCTGGAACAAAGGGCTACCTTTGTTCTACCTATCCTGTTCCAGAGCACAAAGCTGCCTTTACTCCACCTGACCTGTTCCAATGCCAAGGGCTGCCTTTGATCCACCCAACCTTTCCTGGTGCAAAGTGTTGCCTTTGTTCTATGGGACCCCTTCTCCAGAAGACATTTTGTTGAAGGTAATTTCCCATACACACCTAATTTTTTGACCCAAAACTTACCACAGTGGACAGATTGTGCTAGGCTTTGGGACCCCAGCATAGACTTGAGAAACAGCACTTGCCATTCAAAGCATGATTCCCCAAATGTCCCTGTGGGGTCTTTTACAAAATCTATTCAAATTGGGACTATCTGATACAATTGGACAGAACTGTCCTATATCCACAGTGTTTAGGTTCTGGGTTCCCATCCTCCCTACAGGGGCCAATGTCTCACAGCATGGTCTTGTTGGCTAGTGTCATGGTGCCTTCAGATTCCTGCCAATCTGGGAACTGGGATCCTAAACATTCCACTCTGACCATGCTGCCAGGGACAAGCCCCCCCCCCCCTTCCCTCAAACTCTACTTACCCTACCCACTCCTAGGGGGCCACATGTTTCCTTTACTGCTGGTGACACTGACCCATCTCCCACTTCTCCAAAACTCTACCTACTCAACCTCCTCCTTCAGCGCCACAAATCTAAGACCAAATTCCTTCTCCTTACCCTCCTTCCTGCTTCCTGTCCTCCCCTCTCCCAGTTGCTCCCCGCTATCTCCCAATGCCTTAGCCTACACAGTGGCCAAATCATTCCCAGTTTCTTCTTATACTCAGTCTCACCAGACTCCTGCCTTCCCACCCATTTCATTTCTCAGTCAGCACCAGATATTAGAAAAAAATTCTAAAAGGCTGAGGAGGATCCCTAAACTCCCCTACAGGAATTGGGAAAATGGCTTTTAAAGTTTTTAATGCTTGAGAATGACAGCTGAGTCAACCTGACAGACAAGGCTGCAACAGGAAATGTTCCAAGCCCAAGCTTTAGCAGCTGCTCTGAGGCCACTAGGGCTCCCACAAGGGGTACAAGGGAAATAGGCCATGAGGCTCCATCCTACTACAGCTCAGCCCAAGTCAACTTCACCAAAAACTTGCTTCAAAGGCGGCAAGCGGGGCCACTGGTCATGGCATTGCCCTGACCCCTAGCCACTCAGGAGGATATGACCTGTCTGCCGAAGCGTGGGCACTGGAAATTAGAATGCCCCCATGCAGGCTTGTCCTCTCTGCCCTGCCATGGAGGTCCAGCCTTGCCAACAATGACAACTGAGAACTTGTAAGCCTGGCAGAGAACTGACACAGCCTAGAACTGATGACTCTCATCGCCCTTTCTGAGCATAGGGCCATGCTGCAGGTAATGGGTAAGTCCATTGACTTTCTTTTGGACATGGGAGCTACCTATTCTGTTTTGACATCTCACGAAGGTCCTGTAGTTCCCTCGCCAATTTCTGTCATGGGGTGGATGGGATCCCTTCCTTCCCACTTAAGACCCTGACACTTCCCAGCATTCTTGCAGGGCAGTTCTTCTCACACTCTTTTTCTAGTCATACCCGCTTGCCCTGCACCTCTGATTGATTGCAATGTTCTCAGCCTTTTGGGGGCCACAATCACCTTGGTCCGCACACTCTCCTGAGTATTTCACAGGTGCATTTACAGGGACCCTCCAGATATGTCAGCCTCTGCACTAGCTTCAAGGACACCAACCAGGCAAAGATTGGCAAGTGAACTTCACTCACATGCTCACACCTAAAGAACTCCATCCTCCTAATTATGGTTGACACCTTTATCTTCAGGAAAGGTTGAGAAGGCCAATGGACTCATCAAATGATAGATCACCAAATTATCCATTGAATTCAAGTTATCTTGGAACTTGCTTTGCCCCATTGTCCTTACCTGCTTCCAGGCCACCCCACAGTCTCCTACAGGTTTGAGCCCTTTTGAGCTCATTTATAGAAGGCTCTTCCTCCTCAGTCACCACCTCCCAGCCCAAACTCCCCCACACACCAGGTACCTCTCCTACCTATCTCTCTGAGGTTCTTTTTCCATTCATACTGTGATCCTTATCACATCCTCAGCTGCCAAGCTTCTGGGACATCCATGCTGGTACCATCTCTCCAGGCTCAAGGGAGCAACTACTCATGATACCTGGCCTGTCTAGCAGCTGGGACTCTCCACACTCTGGTTTTCCGAGAAGTCCCAATAAAGGGCCTATCTGCTCTTCTGCCCTGTGCATTCATCTTTACAGTACAACTAGGACAGATGTTAGTGATAAATTTTTTTCCCCTAGAAACATGTCTTCTTTGATTCCTCAAGAAACAGATGCCTAAGGTCTCCAGGTTGACAATTAACTGGATGCTCTTCCACTCACACCTCCTGCTAAATATGAGCTCAAAAATTCTTCACTCCTCTTCCCCACATCACCCCATGCCCACAGGAAGTAGTCAGACTTGAACCAGCACCTCTATGCCCAAGGAGTCTAGAATGTTTGGGTGGGAGCTCCACCTCAACCCCTGGCACTCTGGCATCCTTATACCCAAAGAGTCTAGAATGTTCTGGTGGAAGATCCACCTCAACTCCCCTGCCTCATCTCTTCCCCCAAACTCACCCCTTCAAAGCCTGCCAAACAGAGCTCCTCCTCAAACTTGCCCCTTCAAAGCCCTCCAAATACAGCTCCTCTTCCAGAGAGGCACAAGACCACTCCCACAGGGTATATCAGCTTCATCCCAGAAAACAGACACGTGGTTATCTGGTTTCTTATACCTGATTCCTCTCTGGTGGGAGAAGAGGGGCTGAAGAACTGCCCAGGAATGCTTTCCTCATTAAACTGGTACTTTTTCTAATTTGATCTGATGCAGTTTAATTTGGATTGCTACATCAGTGGAGAGGCCTTCAGGGTGCAAAAACTGATCAGGAATCATCAGGAGATTCATAAAGAAGAGAATATTTCAAAAGTAGTGATTTGAGAAAACTTTTGCATTTGGCTTAAGAAACACTAGAGAATTTATGCAGGATAGAAACATAAATGTAGTGAATGTGGCAAACTCTCTATCTACCTTTCACTTCAAAGAATACTTAAGAATTTTCATACTGGAGAGAAAAGGTTGCATAGTAAATAATGTGGCATATGTTTTATCTAAAGCTCTGTTCTGCTAGATCACTGCATTGGTATATACGAGAAACTTTATGAGCATGAGAAATTTGTGGAAGGCTTTAAGTAATGTACAAATATTACAAATATCAAGAGTTGATACTGAGAAAATTTTCTGAAAATGTAACAATGTAGGAAAATTTTCACTAAAACATTTTCAAACACAAAAATTGCATAAAAATAAAGAAATGAAGAATCCTCTAGAATTTGCATGGCAGTTTTCTGGAGACTGATACATTCCATCCTGAAGAAACTGATAAATCAGGAAATAAGCACCTTTAAAACAATTCAGGAGTCCAAGAAAGTGACAGGATTCAGTGTGTTTAACTCCTGTGAAATAACAGACCAGTCATGCTGCTTAGAAGAGGCTCTAAGAAACTAAAGCACCAAGAATGGTTGACCTGTAACCTATAAATTGGCCTCCAGATATGCAATGTCTTCTGAATGTTTAGGGCTCATAAGGCATATTCCATGCTGGGTTGGAGTTGCATGATGACAACTATTTTTTATTCTATTTTCTGACTTTAAACAACATATTTGTTATATTCCTGAAGATAAGCCAAACAGAGTTTACTGACTGAACAAGATGGACTTTGGTGGCATCCACCCTTGCTTCTGTTTTCTGTCCATATTTTGAGTGAAAAGATGCATGTGTGTGTTGCATCACCCCAGGAAAGTTCTATCATACAGCACAAGCTGATCTCATCTATTGTTTTTTTTTTAATTGCTATACACATTGGAGAACTGATAATAAAGAGAAAATATTTAAATGTTCACCATTACGTTAGATATGTGCTTAATTATCCCTTATATATTCAACATTAAAGAACCCTTAGAAATGCAATGAAGTTGTTAAAATTTAATAATAAAAGAGCAGATTGTTTTCCCCCAACCCTTGCCCTCCATTACCTGAACCCTATCCCCAGTTTGCTCGTGTAGATCTCAGCCATTTCTGTGTCGTTGGGCAATCCCTGTGTTTTTCCTAGGGTCCTCTTTACTAGGTGGCCTCCCGGGAGTTGTGAGTTGCAGTCTGGTTATCCTTTGCTTTACATCTAGTATCCACTTATGAGTGAGTACATACCATGTTTGTGTTTCTGAGTCTGGGTTACTTCACTCAAGATAATATTTTCTATATCCATCCATTTGCCTGCAAACCTCATTATGTCATTGTTTTTCTCTACTGAGTTGTACTCCATTGTGTATATGTATTCATTCTATTCATCCATTCTTCAGTTGAAGAGCATCTAGTTTGTTTCCAGGTTCTGGCTATTACAAATAACGCTGCTATGAACACAGTTGAGCATGTGTTATTGTGGTATGATTGAGCATTCCTTGGGTATATGCCCAAGAGTGGTATAGCTGGGTCTTGAGGCAGGTTGATTCCCTATTTTCTAAGAAAGTGCCATATTGGTTGTGTCCCAGGGATGTGTCCTAAGGGCATGACTCTCTGCTTATAGGATGCCATCATATTTTGAGAGTTTTTCTTAGCTATTTTTCTTCTTTAGAGAACTCCCTGCCAGGCAGTGGTGGCATATGCCTTTAATCCCAGCACTTAAGAGGCAGAGGAGGTGGCCATCTCTATGAGTTCAATGAGGACAATCTGTTCTACAGAGAGAGTTTAAGGACAACCAGAACTACATGGGGGAAACCCTGTCCCAACAAAATAAAGCAAAACAAAAAATAAAACAATAAGCAAAAAACAAGGAAATGAGAGAGAGAGAGAGAGAGAGAGAGAGAGAGAGAGAGAGAGAGAGAACTTTCTACTCAGCTTCCAGGTCCATTTTTTTGAGGGGTCTCTGTGTCCTGTATTACATTTAAAAAACTCCTTGTTTTTTTGACTTCTGTGTATGGCCTGGATATTAATCTTCTGTTACATGTATAGCTGGCAAAGATTCCCTCCCATTCTATGGGCCTCCTCTTCACCCAGTCGATTGCTTTTTAGTTTTACAAAGTCTCCCTTGTCAATTATTTGCCTTAATTCTTGGGAAATGGAGTCCTATACAGAAAACCCTTCACACAGCTGTATCATGTAGGGTACTGGCTATGATTTCTTCTAGCAGTTTCAGTTTCTAGGCTACATTTTTGATTTATTTGTAGTTAGGTTTTTTTGCAGGGTGATAGATATTGGTCAAATTTCATTTCCCTGCATGTGGACATCTAGTTTTGCCAGTACAATTAGTTGAAGATGTTTTATTTAGCTTATGTTTTTGGCACCTTTGTCAAATATCAGATGACTGATAACTCATGTTTGGGTCTTCTGTTTTGCTCCACTAGTTTACATGTCTGTTTTGTGTCAATATCATATTTTTATTATGACTATGGCTCTGTAACACATCTTGAAATCTGAAATGATAATTTCTTTAACATTGTTGTTTTTGTTCAGGGTTTTTTTTTTCTATGTGGAATTTTTGTGATCTCATATTAGTTTTAGAATTTTTTTTTCTGTTTCTATGAATAATGAGATGGAGATTTTGACTGGGATTGCTTTAAATCTATAAATAGCTTCTAACAAAATGGTTATTTTCATAACATTAATTGTACCAGTCCCTGAGCATGGGGTGTCTTTTACTACTCTAATTGATGGTATGAACCTGGAAGAGTGGAGCCTAAAAATGAAGTGGACTAAAGTCTCATGAAATAGCCAAATTTACTCTGGGCATCAGACATTTTATATTCTGAGGGTTAATCATATGAGCAAATTTCACATGAGTTCAAGTTGTGTACAGACATGAGGACAGCTGTGCTTGGAATCATCATCTGAGTGGTAAGATAATAAAGTAAACCCATTTTTATGTGTACATCTGGGAGGGGCACAGAATTCCAAGAACAAACACATGATTTGAAAGAACAGAGGTCACAAGACTCTTATCTCGTTTTCTTGGAGTTTACTTACAAGCTCTCAGAATTCTCAAACAGTTCCATTCTTGTACCATGTTTCAACAAATGTCTTTCCATTTTCTAGCATCTTTCTCTATCCCTTTCTCAGAAGTTTAAAATTTTCATTATGGAGGTCATTCACTTCCTTGGGTATTTCTAGATATTTACTTTGAGGATAGTGTGAGTGGGATTGTGTACATGACCACTGTAAGTAACTGTGTTGCAACTCTGTGTATTTGGTCCCAGGTTTTGGCACCAAAATGTGGATTTTGCAACTGTGGGGGAAAGGTATTCTGACTACTTGGTGAGTCAGGCGACACCTTGAGCTACTAGGACAGCTCTGGTGGCTGTATCTGCAATGAGACTAGTCAGCCCTGGAGGGCAAGGTATCTCAGATACCTTGAGCTGCTAGGACAGCTCTGTAGGGAAGGGTATCCTGACTTTTCAGGAGTGGCATGTTGGGGGATGGTCTCCTCACAGGATATAGCAATCCCTCCCTTCTCCTGCAGAGCTGCTACAGCTGAGCTTTCCTCAGCCTTCATGTAAGGGTTCTTTCAAACACACCTCTGCTTCTTCTCTGGCTTAAAATGTTGCTTCTTTTGCTTCACTTTGCAAAAGGGGAAAAGCCTGCAGAAATGTAGCAATCTCCTCTGGCTCTAGAGAAAAGTTTTACTTTTTCAGCTCCCGCTTGCTCAGTCCACTATGGGATGTCTCAGCACGGTTCTTCTCTGTGCCAGTGAATAAAGATATTCACACACAAAACTCTTTTGAGAAAGAAATTTATTTGGGGAGGAGGAGTACAGGAGAGTGGCTACCTCTACCAAGGTGGAGAGAACAGTCCACAACGTACCAGGCAGACTGGTTTATATAGGATCTTTTGGGGACAGAGTCAACCATGGATAGGTTAGTTATTTTTCTGCCCAGGGATTGGTCAGTTTTGTGTACTAGGGGCAGAGATGGCCCTGATTTCAGAGCCAAACTGTGTTTCCTTCATTGTTCTTTCTTGGCTTTTTGACTCTAATTCTAAGGCCAGGGCATATTTCTTTCACTGACTCTGATTCTAGGGACCAAGAGTGTTTCTTTGGTACTGGTTTCAGAGTCAGGGCATGTTTTCTTGGTTCTGGCTTTGGGGATAAAGTGTTCATTTCTTTGACTCAGGTCCCAAACCCAGGCTATGTTTCTTTTCCTGGCTCTGGACTCCAGGGCCAGGGTGCTACTGTCCTGCTCTGTGATTGGTTGGTTTCTCACATCAGTGTGCCAGGGGCAGAGATGGCTCTGATCTCACGGAGTTTCTTTAGCCAGCCCCTTTTCCCTACACCACTTTCTCTGTATGTTTGTGGTTGGTATACAGAAAAGCTATTGATTTCTGCAAATTGATTCTATATTCTGCCACATTTCTCACTTTGTTTATTGTTTCTTGAAGTTTTCTGTCAGACTTTTTGGGATCTCATATCATCTGCATATGTGCATAGTTTAATATTTTTATTTCCCTATATGTATCCTTTTAATTTCCTTCTGTTGTCTTAATGCTCCTGTTGGTATTTCAAGCAAAATGGACAGTCCAATTTCATTCCTGACTTCAGTGGAATTATCTTCAGCTGTTCTCCATTTAGGAAGACATTACCTGTGAGCTTCTTATACATAGAATAAAAAAAAAGAGAGAGAGAGAAAAAAAGGCTATGTTTAAAATGAAAAAAAAAAAATGCTGAGGGATGTTCCATCCAGCCCTGTGTTCTGTGTGGCTTCCACTATGAAAACAACCGAGGCTTTGTCAAAGGTCTTTGCAGGGCATTCACCCACAAACCCCACAGCTCCCCAAAGTTTTCTTGAGTGAGAGCAGCAGGAAATATTAGATAGATGGATTTAGATTGTGGAAATAAACAGATAGAAAACAAAGGATACCCTCGAGAGGGCCTGGAACCTATTCCAACCGGCTCTGACTGTCTCTGCCCTGGGATATTTATAGAAACACCAAGGGGTGGAGCAAAAGACCTGCCCCAGCACAGCCAAGTGCAAACCATCTCAGACACCTGCACTCAGGCCCGTGGTCCAGTCATCCTCTCTATGCAGACCTGCTGGGTAAAGCCACGAGGAACCTGAAAATGGGCTCCCATGGGTCTTTTATTGTTGGAGATCATGTGCTTTTGTCTTTAGGTCCATCTATATGATTATTACATATATGGACTTGCATATATTCCACCATCTCTGAATTTCATGGAAAAGCCATCTTTGTAATGAAGAATAATGTTTTTAATGTTTGTGTGTATTCTATTTGCAAGTATTTTATTGAGCATTTTTGAATCTATGCATCAGCAATATTGGCCTGTAGTTTTCTGTTTCTATGGTGTGTCTTTCCCTGGTTTTGGTATTGGAGTGAAACTGGCTTTGCAGAGAGAGTTTGGTAGTCTTTCTTCTGTTTCCCTTTTCTTGAATAATTTAAGAGAGATTGGCTGTAGATCTTTGTTGAATGCCTGGTTGAATTCTGCTGTGCATCCACCTGACCACTAGTTGCAGGTATGTTTAGGTTGCTGATTCCTTCTTGGTAGAATTTTGGTGGTTTGGCTTAATCTAGACATTCATCCATTTTTTTTTATATTTCCCATAAATCATGATGTAGTACAGGCTTTTAAAATACCCCATTATAACATTATGGATTTCTTTTGCATCTGTTGTGACGTTTCATTTCTGATTCTGTTAATTGAGTCCTCTCTTTCTTTTGGTTAGTTAGGCTAAGAGTCTGTCAATCATGTTTAAATGAATCTAAGAAGCAAGCTGATATAACCATTTTAATATCTGGCAGAATAGACTCAAACCAAAACTAATCAGAAGAGATTGGGAATGACACTACATACTTATTAAAGGAAAAACCCATCAAGAGAATATTGCAATTTCTTTTGTTTGTTTTTTGAGACAGAGTTTCTCCATGTAGGTTTGGAGCATTTCCTAGAACTCTTTGTAGCCTCGGCTGGCCTCAGACTCAAAGATCTGCCTGCCTCTGCCTCCTGAGTGCTGGGATTAAAAGCATGTGTCACCACCACCTGGACAGATATTGCAATCCTTTAGATCTATGAACCAAACATAAGGGCACTTAAGTTAATAAAAGAAACACTACTACAACTTAAATCATATATTGACCCCCTGATGCACTGAGAGTAGAAGACTAACAGATATCTACAGAACATTTCACCTAAACACAAAAGAATATACCTTCTTCTGAGCACCTCATGGAACCTTCTCCAAACTTGACCTTAATACTAGGTCATAAAGCATATCTCAACAGATATAAGAAAATTGAAGTAACCCATTGTATCTTATCAGACCACCATGGAATAAAGCTGGACTTCAACAACAACAGAAACTACAGAAGGCCTACAAATTCATGGAAAGTGAACATGACTTAACTGAATTACCACAGGGTAAAGAAAGAAAGAATTCCTAAAACTTAAAGACTTCTCTGAACTGAATGAAAATGACTGAACAATATACTCAAACTTTTGGGACACAATGAAAGCTGTGTTAAAAGGAAAGTTCATAGCACCTAGTGCCTTCATAAAGAAATTAGATCTCATTCCAGTGTCTTAACAGCACACCTGGAAGCACTAGAACAAAAAGAAGACACAGCAGAGAGGAGTAGACAGCAAGAAATAAACTGAGGACTGAACTTGGTAAAATAGAAACAAAGAGAACAATACAAAGACTGAGTAATATAGTTATTCTTTGAGAAAATCAACAAGATAGACAAACCCTTATTCAAACTAACTAAAAGGCAGAGAGAGAATATCCAAATTAACAAAATCAGAAACAAAAAGTTGGACATAACAACAGACAACAAGGAAATCCAAAGAATCATTAGGACATAGTTCAAAAACCTGTATTCCACAACATTTGAAAATATAAAAGAAGATAATTTTATTTATAGATACCACTCACTAAAGTTAAACCAAGATCAGATAAATAATTTAAATAGACTCATAACTATCAAGGAAATACAAGCATTTATTAAAAGTCTCTCAACAAAACAAAGCCTAAGGCTAGATGGTTTTAGCACAGAATTCTACCAGACTTTCAAAGTAGCGTTAATACCAATACTCCTAAAATTATTCCACAAAATAGAAACATGATAAATATTCCCAAATTTATTTTTTGAGGCCACAGTCACCCTGACACCCAAACCACACAAAGATGCAACAAAGAAAGAACTACAGACAGAACAATTTCCCCAAGGAATTTTGATATAAAAATATTCAATAGAATACTCACATACTGAATCCAAGAACACATAAAAAAGGTCATCCACCATGGTCAGGTAGGCGTCATCATCCCAGAGATGCAGGGATGGTTCAATATATGAAAATCAGCCAATGCATCCACCATATAAACAGACTGAAAAAAAAAACATATGATCATCTCACAAGATGGCAAAAAAGTCCTTGACAAAATCCAACACTCTTTCATGATAAAAGTTTTGGAGAGATCAGAGATACAAGGAACATACTTAAACATAATAAAGGCAATAAAGAGCAAGGCAATAGTCAGTCAACATCAAATAAAATGTAGAGAAACTTAAAACAATTACACTAAAACCAGGGATAAGACAAGGCTATTCATATCTATCCAACATAGTACTTGAGGTTTTAGTTGGAGAAGTAAGGCAACTTAAGGAGATCAAGGGTATACAAATTGGAAAGGAAGAAGTCAAAATATTGCTATTAGCAAATGATATGATAGTATATATAAGTGACCCCAAAATTCCCACAGCTGATAAACACCTTCAGTGAAGTGGCTGGATAAAAAGTAACTAAGAATTGAGTATCTATCCTATATCCAAATGATAAATAGGCTGAGAAAGAAATCAAGGAAACAACACCCTTCACAAATATCCACAAATATTATAGAGTATATTGTTGTAATTCTAACCAGGCAAGTGAAAAACATATATGACAAGAACTTCAAATCTCTGAAGAAAGAAACTGAGGAAGATATTAGAAGGTGGAAAGACCTTTTATGCTCATGGATTGGTAGGACTGACATAGTGAAAATACCCATCTTACCAAAAACAATCTACAGATTCACTGAAATCCCCATTAAAATTCCAACATAACTCTTTACAGACCTAGAAAGAACAATACTCAACTTCATGTGGAAAAACAAAAAAACTCAGGATAGCTAAAACAATTTGTACAATAAAAGAACTTCCAAAGATATCACCACCCCTACACCAGAGCAATAGTAATAAAAACTGCATGGCATAAAAACAGATGGGTTGATCAATGGAATCAAATTGAAGACCCAGAAGAAAATCCAAACACCTATAACACTTGATTTTTGACAAAGATGCCAAATTATACACTGGAAAAAAGAAAGTATGTTCAGTGAATAGTGCTGGTCCAATTAGATGTCAGTATGTAGAAGAATGCAAATAGATCTATATCTACCGTCTTGCATAAAAGAAGTCCAAATGGATCAAAGACCTCAACATAATACCAGATACACTGAACATGATAGAATATCAACTGGGGAATAGCCTTGAATACACTGGCACAGGAGACAACATCCTGAACAGAACACCAATAGCACAGGCACGAAGACTCACAATTAACAAATAGGATGTCATGAAACTGAAAAGCTTCTGTAAGGCAAAGGACACCATCAAGAGGGCAAAACAGCAGCCTACAGAATGGGAAAAGATCTTCACCAGTGCCACATCTGACAGAGGGTTGATTTCTAAAATATATAAAGAACTCAAGAAACTAGACATCAACAAACTAAATAATCCAATTAAAAAATGGGGTCAGGATCCAAACAGTGAAGGGGTGATTGTCTACTTTACCCTGAAGCACCACCTCTAGTGAGCCAGCAGGTAACTGTTAGGTACCTATCCCCCTCCTAGGGCATGGCCCAGATAGGGACCCTTAAGGAAGGAGTACATGCTCGCACTCTCTTCACTACCTCATGGTCTTAGATACTGGTGCTGCAGATCAAGACAGAGCTCTCGTGAGAACCATATTGGACCATACCCCACACCTACTGGATTCTGAGACCAACTTAATTATTCTTATTGTGAGTTAAACCCTGAATAAACTCCTTTGACCTTCAAATAGACTCTGTGGAAATTTCCTATTATCTGGTACTCACGTGGGGCAAGCCACAAATGCCTGGGTGGCCTCTGCCCTTAGCCTCTGTGGCTGCTATGTACACTTTCCATGCTTTCCTTTGTCTCTTTGAAAATTCCCATCCCTCCTGGGGACTCAGCACTTACCCATTTGGCTCACCAACTTGGTTGTATTGCTCCTTCCCCCTTGCTGCTTACTGACACCAGTTCCCTATTTGAGCTACAGCTTACACACCCCAACACCACCTGTTGGGTCTCATATAGCCACTGTGTACACCTAGTGAGTGCAAGTGTGAGAAGACCCACACTACCCCCAGCCCACCTGGACTCAGTATTCTGCTTAGGAAAAGAAAAAGGAGTTGTGTAGCAGTCTAGTCATCTTTGTTTTACATCTAGTATCCTAATATGAGTGAGTACATACCATCTTTGTCTTTCTGAGTCTGGGTTACCTCACTCAAGATGATTTTTTCTAGATCCATCCATTTGCCTGCAAACCTCATGATGTCATTGTTTTTTTTCTCTGCTGAGTAGTACTCCATTGTGTATATGTACCACATTTTCTTTATCCATTATTCAGTTGAAGGGTATCTAGGTTGTTTCCAGATTCTGGCTATTACAAACAATGCTGCTATGAACATAGCTGAGCAAATGCCCTTGTGGTATGATTGAGCATTCCTTGGGAATATGCACAGGAGTGCTACAGCTAGGTCTTGGGGGAGATGGATTCCCAATTTTCTAAAGAAGCGCCATATTGATTTCCAAAGTGGCTGTACAAGCTTGCATTCCCACCAGCAGTGGAGGAGAGTTCCCCTTGCTCCACATCCTCTCCAGCATAAGCTGTGTTCTGTGTTTTTGATATTAGCCATTCTGACAGGTTTAAGGTGGTATCTCAGAGTCATTTTGATTTGCATTTCCTGGATAATTAGGGATGTTGAACAATTCCTTAAATGTCTTTCAGCCATTTGAGCTTCCTCTGTGGAGAATTCTCTGTTTAGTTCTATAGACCATTTCTTAATTGGACTGTTGGGCATTTTGATGTCTAATTTCTGGAGTTCTTTATATATTCTGGATATTAGCCCTCTGTCAGATGTGGGGTTGGTGAAGACCTTTTCCCATTCTGTAGGCTGTTGCTTTGTCTTGTTGACTGTGTCCTTTGCTCTACAAAAGCTTCTCAGTTACAACAGGTCCCATTGATTGATTGTTTCTCTCAGTGTCTGTGCTACTGGTGTTATATTTAGGAAGTGATCTCCTGTGCCAATGCATTAAAGACTACTTCCTACTTTCTCTTCTGTAAGGTTCAGAGTAACTGGATTTATGTTGAGGTCTTTGATCCACTTGGACTTAAGTTTTGTGTACAGTGACAGATATGGATCTATTTGCAGCCTTGTACACACTGACATCCAGTTATGCCAGCACAATTTGTTGAAGATGCTTTCTTTTTTCCATTGTACACTTTTGGCTTCTTTGTCAAAAATTATATGTTCATAGGTGTGAGGGTTAATGCCAGGGTCTTCAATTGAATTCCATTGGTGCACATGTTGGTTTTTATGCCAGTACCAAGCTGTTTTTATTATAGTAGCTCTATAGTAGAGCTTGAGGTCGGGGATTGTGATGCCTCCAGAGGTTGTTTTATTTTACAGGATTCTTTTGGCTATCCTGGGTTTTTGTTTTTCCATATGAAGTTGAGTATTATTCTTTCCAGATCTGTGAAGAATTGTGTTGGTAATTTGATGGGAATTGTGTTGAATCTGTAGATTACTTTTGGTAAGATCACCATTTTACTATGTTAATCCTGCCTATCCATGAGCATGGGAGATCTTTCCATTTTCTGACATCTTGTTCAATTTCTTTTTTCAGGGACTTAAAGTTCTTGTCATATAGGTCCTTCACATGCTTAGTTAGAGTAACCCAAGGTATTTTATATCATTTGTGGCTATTGTAAAGGGTGATGTATCTCTGATTTCCTTTTCAGTCTGTTTGTCTATTGTATATAGGAGGGCTACTGATTTTTTTGAGTTGATCTTATACCCTGCTATGTTGCTGAAGGTGTTTATAAGCTGTATCAGTTCCTTGGTTGAATTTTTGGCGTCACTCATGTATACTATCATGTCATCTGCAAAAAGGGAAAGCTTGACTTCTTCCTTTCCAATTTGTATCCCCTTAATCTCCTTATGTTGTCTTATTGCTCTGGCTAGAACTTCGAGTACTATATTGAATAAGTATGGGGAGAGGGGGCAGCCTTGCCTTGTTCCTGATTTTAGTGGTATTGCTTTGAGTTTCTCTCCATTTAATTTGATGTTGGCTATTGGCTTGCTACACAACTCCAGGGAGGCTACCTAAAAAACAGGACCCTGAGAAAGACACAGAGATCACCCAGTGACAGAGAAATGGATGAAATCTTCATGAACAACCTAGACAACCATGGGAGTAATGAAGGGCAAGGTTCGAGGGAAAGAGAGATTAGGGGAGCAGGAGATCCCAGCTGGATCAAGAACAGAAAGGCAGAACAAGGAATATTAGGCCAAGATAAATGAAGACCACATGAGAACAGGAAGAAACAAAGTGCTAGAGAGGTGCCCAGAAATCCACAATGATACATCCACTGTAGACTACTGGCAATGGTCAAGAGAAAGCCTGATTTGACCTAGTCTGGTGATCAGATGGCCAAACACCCTAACTGTCATGCTGGAACTCTCATCCAATAACTGATGGAAGTGGATGCAGAGATCCTCGGCCAGGCCCCAGGTGCAGCTCCAGGAGTCCAATTGTCGAGAAAGAGGAGGGACTGTAAGAATGTGAATTGTTGAGACCAAGATTGGAAAAGCACAGGGACAAAGAGCCAAACTAATGGAAACACATGAACTCTGAACCAAAAGCTGTGGAACCCCCAACTGGATCAGGCCCTATGGATAAATGATACAATTGAATAGCTTGAACTGTTTGGGAGGCACCCAGGCAGTGGGACCTGGACCTGTCCTTAGTGCATGAGCTGGCTGTTTGGAACCTTGGGCTTGCACAGGGATACTTTGCTCAGCCTGGAAGGAGGGAACTGGACCTGCCTGTATTGAATCTACCAGGTTGAGCTGATTCCCCAGGGGAGTCTTGGCCGTGGAGGAGATGGAAATGGACGGGAGGGTCTAGGGAGGAGGTGGGGGAGGGGTGGAATGGGGGAGGACAGGGAAACCCATGGCTGATATGTAAAATTAAAACACAAATATAATTAAAAAAAATTTAAAAAAAAAGAAAAGAAAAAGGGAGCTGGACCGTGGTGGGGCACACCTTTAATCCCAGCACTCGGGAGGCAGAGCCAAGCAGATCTATGTGAGTTGGAGACCAGCCTGGGCTACCAAGTGAGTTCCAGGAAAGACACAAAGCTACACAGAGAAACCTTGTTTCAAAAAACAAACAAAAAAAAAAGAAAAGAAAAGAAAAATGGGAATGGATAGGTATAGGATAGTAAGGTAGATACTAGTAAACTAATTTAGTAAAATCTTAGCCTTAAATAATTAGCACTGTTATGGATTCTTGTATATTGATACAAATATAAACTATTTTTATATTCCTATTTAAGAGAATTTATATATTGATACAAACACAGAACTATATTTGTTGTAATGTAAATATAATTCTACTCTTATTTGAAATATTTGTATATTTATATTTGTCATATTGTATATATGTTCTACCTTTGTTTAGGATATTTTGTATGTTGATACATATTCAGGATTATTGTCATATTGCATATTGCAATATACATTCCCACCTCCACTTAAACTATTTTGTGTATTGTCACAATTTTGAGATCATTGTCCTTTTATGTACATTTGCTTACAGACTGTTTACGTTGTTTACATGAAGCCTTAGTTCTTAGGTTATTTAGGTAGGTAAGACTTACAGATTTATAGTCACCTATGCATCTCATCCCTATAGTTATGTTAGTTGGGGTATCCAGATTTGCAAAATATTGGTCAGATGGGGCAAACCCCAAATGCCCAGGAGGCCTCTGCCCTCAGCCTCAACAATCTTTAAACACTTCATAGACCTAGAGAATATGGCATTTAAATAATTTAGAATTCTGTCAACATGAGACATGATTGCTCTTGGCAGCATTAATTTGATCCTGAGAGAATGTTGGGCTTCTAAGACCTTTCTGTTTGGAAGTTTATCTTCTTGGCACAAAATGGCATACTGGGCAAAGAACTGCCTTCCCTCAACTGCTGACAGGACAAATGCTGTCCTTTCTGGGACATAAAGAAAAGTGAGTACTGAACTCTGCTGACACAGGGTAAGATAGTCTTTCAAATTTCCTCCTTCTGATAATGGTCTGTCAGATACTCTAGGTCTGTAGCCAATTTGATTGTACCAACAGTGCTAAGAAACTTTGGGTGACTGTCCAGGCTGCCAGCTATCTCTGTCTACTCTCACAAGACTCCCAAAGTTGCTTGAATCTATCTCCCGTTTTCTCAGGTATTATTATATTCCTTCTCAGGTCTTTGATGGGAATAAAGACTAACAGTTACAGTTACAATTTTCTTGTATCTTAGCTAGAATATATTAAGTATTAGATTCAGGTTCTCCAGGATCATTTGGAATGATCTCTGTAACATGCCATTTACCTATATTCTAGACTTCTCTAGATTTTAGTATGTGTCTCTTGTTTGATAATGTTCTTGTTGGTTGCAGTTCCATGTTAGGTTAAAACTTTCTTCCTTAGTCAAAAAGGGGAGATGTAGGGGTGATTGTCTGTTTTTTACCCTGAAGCACTTCCCCTAGTGAGGCAGCAGGCATCTGCTAGGTACCTATCCTCCCTGTGGTGTGGCCCAGATGGGGACTATTTAAGACCTGGGAGGAGTATGTGCTCACTTTCTCTTTGCTACCTCATGGTCTTGGATGCTGGTGCTGCAGATCAAGGCAGAACTCTCCTGAGAACCATGTTGGACCATGCCCCAGCCCTACTGGATTCTGTGGCCAGCTCAATTATTCTTGTTGTGAGATAAACCCTGAATAAACTTCTTTGACCTTCAAATGGACTCAGTGGAGATTCCCCATTAAAACAGACTACTCAACAGAGGAATCTTAAGTGGCCGAGAGTCACTTAAAGCAATGATCAATATCTTCAGCCATCAAGGAAATGCAAACCCAAACCACATCAACTGCTCATGCTGTGAAGCGGAACACTCTTGCTTTGCCGATGTGAGTGAAAACTTGTACAGCCAATTTGGAAATCAATATGGCACTGTTTCAGATGATTGGAAATCAATCTACCTCAAGACCCAGCGTATACCTAAAGGATGCTCTACCATCATACCACAAGGACACTTGCTCAACTATGTTCACAGCAGCTTTGTTCATATGAGCCAGAAACTGGAAACAACCTAGATGTCCCTCAACTGCAGAATAGATAAAGAAATATTTACACAATGGAGTATTACTCAGCTGTTAAAAACAATGACATCATGAAGTTTGTTGGCAAATTAATGGAACTAGAAAAGCTCATTCTGAGTGAGCTAACCCAGACCCAGAAAGACAAACATGGTATGCATTCACTTATAGGTGAATACTAGCCATAAAGCAAAGGATAACCATGCTACAATCCATAGACACAGAACTAAGTAACAAGGAGGGCTCAAGGTGGGGAACACATGGATCTCACTACAAAGGGGAAATAGAATAGATATCACCAGTGGATGGGGAGATGATCAGATGGGGGTGGGGCAGGCATGGAAACAGAAGGGATCAGGTTGGGGGAGGATGGAGAGAGAGAGAGTAGTGAGAGAGACAACTGGAATCTTGGGGCATCTCTGGGATGAGCTAGAAACCTGGTGCAATGGAAACTCCCAAGAATCTATGAGGGTGACCCTAGCTAAGACTCCTCACAATGGAGAATATGGAGCCTGAACTGGCTATCTCTTGTAACCTGGAAAGACTTCAAGCAGAGAGTCTGGGACACCAAGCCAGCCACAAAACCTTTGATCTGCAATTTGTCCTGCCTACAAGATGTGCTGGGGTAAAAATGGCACAGAAATTATGGGAGTAACCAATTGATGGCTGGCCCAGTTGAGGATCCATCCATACCATTAGAGGCAGGTCACCCCTGAGGGTCAGGACCCAGAGGGAGCTACCCCAAAGACTTAGTATAGAGGCAAACATGAATGGCAAAAAGTCAATGAAATGATTCCTAATGATATTCTGCTATATTTACAGATTGGTGCCTAGCCTGATTGTCATTAGAGAGGCTTCACCTAGTAACTGATGGAAATAGATGCAGAGACCCACGGCCAAACATTAGGCAGAGTTCAGAAAATCCTTGAACGAGGGGATAACTGATTATGGGAGCCACAGGGGCCAAGGACACCAGATTAAAATTCATAGAACCAACTAGCCTGGGCTTATAGGGGCTCAGAGACTGAACAAACAACCAGGGAGCTTTCATGGGTCAGACCTAGGCCCCATGTATAGATGTTACAAATGTGTAACTCGGTCTTCTTGTGGAAATCCTTACAGTGGGAGCAGGGGTTGTCTCTGATTCTGCTTCCTGCTTTTGGGACCCATTCCTCCTACCAGATTGCCTCATCTGGCCTTAATGGAAGAGGAGCTGTCTAGTCTCACTGCAACTTGATATACCATGTTTGAAAGTTACCAATGGGAGGGCCACTGATTTCTGAAGAGTAATAAAAGATGAGACGATGGGGGCAGGTAAAGGAGAGGTGTGCAGGAGGGACTAGAATGAGAGGAGGGAGGAGAAACTTTGGTTGGGATGCAAAAACAACATAAACAATTAAAAGAACTAGAATGTCAGTTCTGGATACTTACCACTCATTCACCAAATGACATGAATAAGTAAGTATAGTTGACATTTTCCTGCCTGGCCCACAGTCAGGACAACTCTCTCTCACCCGCCAGGCCCATAGATGCTCAAACCCAATCAAGTAAACACAAAGAAACTTATATTATTTAAACTGCTTGGCCATTAGCTCAGGCCTACCATTGTCTGGCTCTTACTCTTATATTTAGCCCATTTCTATTAATCTATACTTTGCCACATGGCTTGTGGCTTACCAGTACCTTACATGTTGTCATGGTGGCAGCTGGCATTATCTCTCCTCAGCCTTCCTGTTCCCAGCATTCTCCTCTTCCTTGTCCCACTTACTTTATCCTTCCTGCCTGGCTACTGGCCAATCAGCACTTTATTTATTTTAACCAATCAGAGCAACACATTTGACATACAGAACATCCCACAGCACTTCCCCTTTTCTTTTTTTTAAAGCAAGGTTTTAATTTTTATATAGTAAAATTTCAGATAAAAAAAACAATTATCAAGCAAGAATTACAATTACAATAAAGAAGATATCCTATCTATCTTATATTTGTGAGTCTAAAGTTTTAAATCTAACTTATCTTTTATCAAAACTGAGGAAATTATAACTATCTAGTCTTCAACCACATCAAAGACCTCAGAAGGATATAATATTACCTGAGAACCGGGAGAAGGATGCAAGCAACTTTCGGGAGTCTTGCAGGGTAGACAGAGACAGCTGGCAGCCTGGACAGTCACCTAATGTTCCTTTGTAAATTTGGGGCATTTGTCTTCAGCCCACAGGGCTAGAGTCTCTTGGTCACTTTTTTTCAGTGTCCTGTAGAATGTCTGGCAGTTTCCTCTGTGAAGCAGGAACCTGAAGGACCATTTTGTCAAGAAAAGTTCAGTGGTCACCTTTCTATGGGTCCTGCATGTACAGTTGATCAAGCAGTCCAGGCAAGAACAGTTTCTCGCCCAAATGGCTATTTTTGCCAAGGTGAAGATAAACTCCATATGAAGTGTCTTCAATGCCCATCCCCCTCTCTGAAGTAAATTGGTGCTGCCAGGAACAGACATGTCTCACTGTCCAGAAAGTCTAAATTTTAAAAATATTTTAAATGCCATATTTTGTAGGTCTTTGAAGTATTTGAAGATTACCTATCTATCTGAAATATCTCTGTGTATACCTAGGAGACTTAACTAACATGGCTATGAGTATTATTATCATAGATGACTAATATTAATCTATTTTTAATTATCCATTACAATTTTAAATGAGCTATACAAACATAATACCTTAAACAAGAGTAGAAATATACACACAGTATAACAAAATTAACTTTAAGTTTGTATCAATAGACTAAAATCTATACAAATGTAAAACATTTTAAACAAGTTGTTGCTCTTTAGAAGTAAGTTCCTTAATCTACCCTTTCATCCTATTATATCTACATCATATGCCCTTTTCTTCTTTAGAAAGAGATCGCATTTATAATCAACCTGCTTTAAATAAAAATATTTGGTTTTTTTCTGTCCCACACCAGAGGGATCTTCTGATTTGGGACACAAAAATCTCTTAACCTTTTCTTTTAGCAATATGTCTGGGTTTAGAGAAGGAGTGAGCCAATTCCATCTCCAAAGCCAGCTTGATAATTTTGGGAGATTGGGCGTAGTTTTTCTTACTACTTCCTGCTGGAGGGGGGCACTGTATCTTATGGGGACACAAAGAAAATTTTAGGATTATGGAGTAGTCTGTGAGGGTAAACCTCTGAGCCAGTTACCTTGAAACCATTCTGGATATTGGATCATCTGGGCCATGTTGTTATCGGAGATCTTTCAGGTGGTCTTGGCTGATCAAACCTGATGTATCTTAATCTGGAACAAATCCACAGCCTCTGGCTTTCTGTGGAAATAAAAGCAGAGACTCTTTTCCAAAGCAACATATCCTTATATCCAAATTTTGAAGTAAAGTTACCTTTAAAATTTACATATTTATTTAATTCAACAGCTTTTACGATCAAATCTTTTTCTGTAGTTAAAAATCCCAAAGACAACACAAACCAGATTCTCTGTGTAATATCCATCTTTGTAAGACTGAAATGCCACTGTGGCTGCTGGCTCCACCCACCTTAGCTTCCCAACATGGCGGTGGTACAGTTTACTGCCAGCTCTGGGTCTGGAGCCATGTGTACCATCAACTATCAGAAGCAGTTCTATCAAAGCAGCGCATAGCTCAGAAACCTTCTTTTTTTTTTTCTTTTTCTTTCTTTCTTTCTTTCTTTCTTTCTTTCTTTCTTTCTTTCTTTCTTTCTTTTTTTAACTAGCAAAGGCTAAATCCACCACGAAGCAGGGTAAAGTGCGGCTTGTAGACTCCTCATTCCCGCCACACTGCTTGTAGACTCCTTCCTCATTCCCGCCACACTGCAGGTCAGACGCACATGCCAGGAACCCGCCATAGTAGCTCAAACCAGCAGGCTGCCACTAACTTGAGAGAGACAACTAGGAAGCTGTTTTTAGCTCCGTTTTAGAATCTTTTTTGTCAGGTTTTAGGTGGAAACTCTTGCCAACACATTGGGCGCCAAATAAGCATCAAACTAGAAAACATATAAAGTACAAGTTAAATTCCTGGTGGAAATTCTATGGAAAAAAATTCAAATTGGATTTCTGAATATTATATGAATCCCGTTCTGATGCAACATGTAGGCAGTAGCATCTTGGATGATTGTCCGTGTCTCAGAAGGGTGTTTCAGAGCTGCTGCATGGGATGCTGCAGTCAGAAAGTCTGCACAGCCAGGACACAGTGGAAATACAGTCTCCAAATGGGGAATGTTTGCCCCCATTCATTTCATTGGGGTTACCATTCAGAATACGTGAAGACAGAAAAGTCTCAAACACCAAAGTGTTCAGTCCACCCAAGTCTGTAAAAGTATTGATCAGAAGATATAAAAAATAACAAAAACATGATTCAGTTTATGAAAAAAGTTTAAAAATTATACTGACAGATGAAGCAAAAGTTAAATCCACATGAGATTTCATTCCCAACCTGTTGAGGACAGCAAACATCCAGAAAATAAATACAACAAAGTAGGTTAGGATGTAAAGGAAAAGAATCCTCTTTATTTCTAGTGGGAATGGAATCTATCTATGCTGGCCACTATGAAAATTTTTATCAGGTTCAATATAAAAATCACAATTCAAACTAAGTGATCCCTCCATACCACTCCTGGGTTAATAAGCACTATTGGGGTCCAGCCCCAGATAACTATTTCCCAGGGTCCATGGAAGAATCTAAGAAGCAACTGAGAATCTAATCTGAGTGATATCAAAAGAATCTACCCGTGCAGACCTTTCAGTCCATTCAGTTCATTGTCCTAAGTTTGTTCTAAATCGACAGCTTCTTTTCTCTCATACATTATTCTGCTGTTCTTCCTTTGCTCTGTCTTAGTTCTTCCTCATGTCTCTGAAGTTTCCAGTTTTTATACACATACAATCAGCAATTCTCTGGCCAAAGCAAGGTCACAAGGCTTGAGTTCTTTCGGGGTCATAAAAGCAAATAAGAGTTTACTCCAGGCAGTGACTGTCAGGCTTTCTTTATGATTCAAGAAGGGGGTGACTTGTAAAAGCCTCAATGAACTTTTAAAGGGAAAGAGTCATATGAGAAGGAGAGAGACCTTAAATCAATTAGGAAAATCTAAGAAGGAAACAAAGGGAATCCGTGTGTAATACTGCATTCCTAAGTGTGGTTAGATAATAAGCTAATTAGCAAACCAAGGTGAAAGTAAAAGGAGTTAAGAATTTGTTAGTTCAAAGTTAGCTTGGGGCAGCACTTTCCTATCAGAAGGTGGGGTGAGTCCAGGGCACACTTGTTCCCTGTCTATCTAAAGGCGGTGGATCAACAAATTCAGACATGAGATACTTTTGCCTGGACACTTAACACTAACCAAATTCCTGCCAATGAAGATAATTTCAGGAAGGCAGACCTCTAAGTTTATACTGGAGAGAGGAACAAAGACTGGGTGGTGGAAAACAGGTTTTAACTGTGTGACTGTTTTCATACACAGCCGAGGGATATTATCCAAATAACCAAAACGTAGAAGGGAAGTTGTGCCCAATAAATGACCAATCACACTGTTAGAAGTTCTTGAGGAAAGAATCAGATGGGAAGGCTACAATAGCACACAAGAAATTCACTGCAGGATACAGCTAATACATTCAAAAACCAATATCACCAAAACTCCTGGGTTAGCCTTGTCAGTGCCAGCTGAGTTCCTATTCATATTTCTGTGGCTTGCAACACTGGGAATGTAACCAACATGTGTAACTCAACATCCTCCAGACACATCCATATTAATTGCCATATAACCCAGGAGAGTCAAGATATGGAAATGACACAAATACCATCATTAGAAGAATGAAAAACATATGTAATATATATTCTTCCATAAATAACAGAGGAGGTCACTCATTTAATGTACTGTTTGAATATGTTTTCTCTTTTATCCATAATGATACATGAAAGAAACTAAATCACACTCATTCACAGACTCAATATTAGGTAATGAGTTTTCTGCATTCCAACTAAACAAAGGTACTTTTTATAGACAAAGTCTTAAAAGAAGAGACTGTATCTGGAAATTCAATATGATACCCAGCAATAGGAGCAAGTCTGGAAGAAACTGCAGAGCTGGGTGAAGAAATGTTTTATTGCAAGACACTAAACATGGGAACAGAATAGCAGACAGATGTTTTAGAACTCGGTTTGACTGGATGTCTGCCATTTGTGTGGATACTGGATTGGATGGGTGTTGAGTCACTATAATTCATAAATTTTCTGGTATTGGCATGATGAGAGTCTCCCCAGAGGACAGAAAAACAGAGGTAATTTCATGAGATTCTGCACATGTGACCGGAATATGTTAGCAAATGAATAATACAGAGAGTGCTCTGCTCCTGGCTGGATGTGAGGCTGCCCTTCCATATTATGGAGAATGGAGGACATATTGTCCCATAATTAAGTAATAGTTTTGACTAGCATGGGCCCTTTATGACCTCCTCACCTGTCATTACCATGGAGGTTGTGATGAAACCCACTGAAATGATCACTAATGGTGTTTATGCACATGGCTATTGACACAGGATAGGGCCCTAGCTGTTCAGGAGGAGATTGTCTCTAGAGATTCTAATGGAATCATGGCACCTGAGGCTGGAGACCATAATATTCACAACATGTTTTCTGACCTGTGTTGAAAAGGTTGTAGACCTCAGATGCAAATCCTGAGGCCAGAATTTTCCAGATGTATCCAGAGAACATGGCACAAAATGGGCAAAAGGGAACTGAGGTATATACATGGGCTCCCCTTTTAGCAACAGTAATATAAAGAGCACAGAGTCATAGATGTATGTGATGTTTTTCTACATGAAAAACAGGTTTCACCTCTGCTCGGTCTCAGATCCTGGCAGAAATGAGGAAGCTGTGTGCTTTCATTATTTCCTTCTTGCTCCTGAAGTTTTCTCTCATTTTGTGTAGTTTGATAGAAACCAGCTGCTTTTGGAGAATAAAGCACAATGAAGAGGATGATGGAGCTTTGCAGACTGGTTATGGTTGTGTTCTTCTCATGACTCCAGAACCCATAGAGGAAGACTTTTATAATACTGTGATTGATTTTAAGGTAAGTCATTAGCTTCTTCATTTCTTGCAAAATGTCATGAATTAGAAGTCTGTGGCTATGTAGAGGAACTCTGTGGGTTTCTGTCCTCTATTTCCCTTTGTAACATTAGGAACTGCAGAAAAATTGATCCTTTATTGATTATTATTTTAATATTTTCTAAAGCATTTTATTGTAGTGTGGTTTACCTATATTAGATTCCAATTCACTAATCTGGAAGGTGAGAGAAGTTTATCATTCTTGTTTCCTGATACATCTCTTTATGTTGAAAGTTGTCATTTCAGAGGGTCTCATGACCTGACATGAAAACACAAATGCACACCTCTGGCATGAGTTCAGTGTGAAGAGGCTGCATTACAGTGTTTCTTCAAGTGTGGGCCAAGGATTTCTACTTCAGCATGTATTCCTAAAGCCTTGATAAATAGGTTACTTAATTTTGGTTCTAACCACAGGGCACATTTTAAACATAGAAAAAATAAATAAAAAAGGCTGGGCAGTGGTGGTGCAGGCCTTTAATCCCAGCACTCAGGAGGCTGAGGCAGGAGGATCTCAGTGAGTTCGAGGCCAGCCTGGTCTACAGAATGAGATCCAAGAGAGACACAAAGCTACACAGAGAAACGCTGTCTCGAAAAACAAAACAAAACAAAAAAGAAAGAAAGAAAAAAAAGTGTGTTACTAGTATCCATGATTATATGTTAAATATTACATACATAGTTGTGAATATCCATATACATTGCTTTAAAAATAGACTCTACACCAGCACCTAACGTTGCTCTGGAGCTGACAATGAGTATGAAAAAAATAAAACTGTCAGCTGTGAATTCTGTTTCAACACAGTTTTATTTTGCTTCACTTGTACATATGCCCAATCATAGATTTGGGTCATGATTACTATCAGATAGGTGATGAACATGCCTTTTTAAATTTTTAAAAATTTTTATTTAATTAATCTTTTTTCTTCATTTTACATACCACCCACAGTCTCCCCTTTGTCCTCTCTTCCCCTTCCCTCCACCAACTTGCATATACCCCCTCCCCATCAACCTCTACTCCATCTCCATTAAGAAAGGGCAGGCCTCCTATGGGCTTGAAGAAAGCTTAGCACATCAAGTTGAAGTTGGACTGAGCTCCTCCTTCTGCATCAAGGCTGGGTAAGCTAATCTATCATGAGGAACAGGGTCCTAAAAGCCAGATAACCACCAGGGACAGGTCATGATCTCAAAGCTTTACACAGACCAAACTACACAACTGTCACACACATAAGTAGAGGGCCTAGGTCAGTCCCATGCAAGCTCCATAGCTGTTGGTCCAAAGTTCATGAGCTCCCACATGCTCAGGTCAGCTGTCTCAGTTGGTTCCCCCTTCATAATCTTGAAACCCTGTCTTGTACAATTCTTCCTCCCTCTCTGCAGGAGGACTCCCAGAGATTGGCCCAGTGCTTGATTGTGGCTCTCTGCATCTGCTTCCATCATTTACTGAATAAAGACTCTCTGATGACAATTAGAGTAGTCTCCAATCTGATTACAGTAGATGGCCAGTTCAGGCACCCACTCCACTCTTCCTAGTAGTCTTAGCTAAGGTCATCCTTGTGTTTCCCTATCACCAGGTTTCTTTATAACCCCAAAAGGTCCCCCTATCAAACCATCTCTTTCAACCCACCATCAATACCCAGCCTGCCCAACCTGCTTTCTCAAGTTCCCATCCCCTCTATCCCTGCCCCCAGTTTACCCAGGAGATCTCTTCTATTTACCATTCCCAGGGAAATCCATGCATCCCTCTTTGGGACTTCTTTGATATCTAGCCTCTCTAGGGCTGTAGATTATAGATTGGTTATCCTGTGCATTACTTCTAATATCCACTCATGAATGAGCATATATCATGTTCTACTTTGTGGGTCTAGGTTACTTCACTCAGGATTATTTTTTCTAGTTCCATCCATTTGCCTACAAGTTTCTTGATGTCATTGTTGTTGTTGCTGTTGTTTTTACAGCTATAATACTCCATTGTGAAAATGTACCACATTTTCTTTATCCATTCTTCAGTTGAGGGGTATCTAGATTGTTTCCAGGTTCTGGCTAGTGTAAATAATGCTTCTATGAATATAGTTGAGCAATTGTCCTTGTGGTATGATTGAACATCTTTTGGGTATATGTCCAAGATTAGTACAGGTGGGTCTTGAGATAGATTGATTCCCAATTTTCTGAGAAGCTACCATATTGATTTCCAAAGTGACTGTACAAGTTTGCACTCCCATCAGCAGTGAAGGAGTGTTCCCCTTGCTCCACATGCTCTCCAACATAAACTGTCTTCAGTGTTTTTCTCTTAGCCATTCTGACAGGTATAAGATGGCATCTCAGAGTCCTTTAGATTTGAATTTCCCTGATGGCTAAGCATGTTGAACAATTCTGTAAGTTTATCTTGACCATTTGAGATTCTTCTGTTTAGGGCTGGCTCAGTGGTTAAGAAATTTTTCTGTTTAGATCAGTACCCAATTTTTAAATTGGATTATTTGTTATTTTGATGACTAGTTTCTTGAGTTCTTTATATATTTTGGAGAGCAGCCTTCGGTCAGATGTGGGGTTGATGAAAGTCTTTCCCCATTCTCTAGGCTGTCATTTTGTCTTATTGACAGTGTTCTTTGTCTTACAGAAGTGAAAAGCTTCTGAAAACTGAAAAGGTTTCAGAAGGTCCCATTCATTTATTATAGATCTCAGTGTCTGTGCTACTGGTGTTACATTCAGGAAGCAGTATCTTGTGCCAATGTGTTCAAGGCTAGTTCCCACTTCTCTTCTAACCAGGTTCAGTGTAACTGGATTTATGTTGAGGTCTCTGATTCACTTGGAATTGAGTTTTGTGCAGGGCAATAGATATGGATCTATTTGCCTTCTTCTACATGCCATCATCATTAGGCCAGCACCATTTGTTAGAGATACTTTCTTTTTACTATGGTACAGTTTTGGCTTCTTTGTCAAAAATCAGGTGTTCATCAGTGTGTGGACTTATGTCAGGGTCTTCAATTTGATTCCATTGATCCCCATGTCTGTTTTTATGCTAATAACAAGCTGTTTTTTTTTAATTAGTAATAGTAATAGTATAGCTATAGTATAGCTCTGTAGTAGAGCTTGAAGTCAGGGATGGTTCCTTTATTGTGCAGGATAATTTTAGTTATCTTGAGGGGTTTTTTTTTTTTTTTTTTTTTTTTTACTTTTCCACATGAAGTTGAGTATTGTTATTTCAGCATCTGTGAACAACTGTGTTGGGATTTTGATACAGATTGCATTGAATCTATAGACTGCTTTTGGTAAGATTGCCATTTAATCCTACCTATTTATGAACATTTCTTCAGAATGTTAATGTTCTTGTCATACAGGTCTTCACCTGTTTGGTTGGAGTTGGCCCAAGATATTTTATATTATTTGTGATATTGTAAAGGGTGATGTTTCTCTGATTTCTTTCTCAGCCCATTTATCATTTTCATATAGAGGGCTACTGATTTTTTCAAATAAATCTTATATCTGCCACATTACTGAAGGTGTTTGTCAAGTGTAGAAGTTTCAAGGTAGAATTTCTGGGATCACTTATGTATACAATCATATTGTCTGCAAAAGTGAAGGTTTGACTTCTTCCTTTTCAATTTGTATCTCTTCTATTTCCTTTTGTTTTCTTATTGCTCTAGCTATAACTTCAAATACTATATTGGATATAGAGAGAATGGCCAGCCTTGTCTTGTTCTTGATTTTAGTGGAATCACTTTTTGTTTCCATCCATTAAGTTTGATGTTGGCTGTTGTCTTGCTGTATATTGCCATTATATTTTTAGGTATATTTATTATATTCCTGATCTCTCTAGGACCTTTATCATGAAGGGGTGTTGGATTTTGTCAAAGGCTTTTTCAGTATCTAATGAGATGATCATGTGTTTTTCTTCCTTCAGTTTGTTTATATGGTGTATGACATTGACAGACTATTGTATGTTGAACTACCCTTGCATTTAGGTGTACAGAGAATCTGGGTCAATACTTCACAATGGGATGTCCTCACAAGTAAAAGAGATTTCAGCCTTGACCCCTTCCATAGGACTGTCACTTTTGCACATCACCATGGTAAGGTTTCTAAATTTTTGAACTTTATGCAAACAATGAATACTTCCAAATATCCAGTAGACATTTCTCAGATGAGAACAAAGTGGAATTATTTAGTTGTTCAGTCTCCAAGGCCAACTATATCACAAGGAATCATTGCTCATTCAACACTACATTGGAATGGTTATCACAACACAAATTTGACATGGTCCTGAGTGATGAAGGTTACAATTTATACAATGCTGTGTATGCTGTTGCCCACACCTACCATGAAATCATTTTTCATCAAGTAGACTCTCAGCATATAGCTGAACACAAAGGAATATTCTATGACTGTGATCAGGTAAATTATCTTACTTTCCATCATGCTTAAGTCATGCTATTTTTAAATGGTTCCACAAATGTTCATATGTATTTGTCAGAGACTGTTCTCTCAATACAAAGATTTCTATTCCTCAAAAGTCCCTAACATGAATCTTTTGTGTGGATCAATAGATTGTACAAGATTAACATTCAATGGATGACAACATTTTGTATGAAGACAAGTTATTTTTGTGAGATTATGTCTCCACATTTTACCAAATGAGTTCACTGTTGGAAATAGAAAATGAAAAATTAATTACAAAAAATTCAAGTAACAACTAGAAGAGAATTTCTGTCTCAATAAACAAAATATGTGTTGATCAATGTCATGAAAGATTATTTATATGAAATATCAATTAAGTATGTAGACAAATAATAAGGACTACATGTTTTCATTAAATTTATTTTTATTTCATATATGTATAATATATTTACATGATATACAGTCTCTTCCTTTCAAAAATTTCTAGACCCTCACTCCTTAATTTTATTTCTCCTTTATTTTGAAAATAATTTTTGCTACATATATACACAAAAAACCCATCCATTTTGAAAGTTTTTATACAAATAATGAATGTTCGGGTCTCTTTCACTATGTTACTCATTATTTTGTAAGCATTTTTCTGACTATTTCCACCATGGAAAATGCATATGAAGTATAATAAAATTTAATTACCAAAAAGACATCTTGTATTTCTCTAGATAATATATCTTTGTTATAGTTGTCTTTTCTGGAAGACATTGAAAATTAGAGGTCATCATAATATCACTCTGCCTTACTGGGTGGGCATACATAATAATCTAATGATGCATCTCACTTAGATGGCTTCTTTGCTGAAGAACAGGGTATTTACTATATTACTGTCATTCTATTCAGTACATCTGTGTTATAAAAAAAATTTATAGCACCAGAGTAATGGCTTAATGGTTAACAACCATCACTGTTCTTGGGAAGCACACAAGCTCAGTTCACCTAGCACCTGTGTTTGATGGCTCACAACTCTGGATCCAATGCCTCTGGCTCCCATGGACACTTAATGTTACATTCCAATTCATCTTACACCACAGAAAAACATATACAAAATAAAAATAAGAATATTTAGATATTAAAATTTTGTAAGTAGGTATAAACCATGAAATTTTGTGATTCTATGTGAACATCTTTACAGACTAATCAAAGATATCATGTTGTTGTTTCTAGAAACATTTTTCTTTATCCTAAACTTTCTTTTTAACTTAAAACATTCTTAAGGCAATGAATCTCCTACAACATGCTTTGTTTTCTTTATACCATAACTCTTCATTGTTCCAACTTGATTTTCCCCCACCCAACTCATTATCCTTGATTTTGACTTTTTTTAACCCTTCAATAGCAATGCATCCTCCTAAGTATTCTTGATGGATCATTTCAATTTAGGAAGGAATAATTTCTAATCTCTACAACCAAAACTTTATTCATAGAATGTTACACAATGTACTAAATATTGTATAGTCTTCAGTTTCATTGCAGGCTTATGGAAAATCCTCAGATAACTGAATTTGATAAGTAATGAATGATTTGTAACCCATGTCTGTAACCAACTCATATTTTATGCCCCAGGTAACTACTACTACATGCAGTATGACATGCACTCCTGGATTCAGAATATTTCATCAGGAACAAACAGCAGACTTCTGCTTTGACTGTGCCTGGTGCCAAGAAAATGAGATTTCCAATGAGACAGGTATGTGCTTATCTGCAGAAGAAACTGCTAAAACTGAATATCTCCTCTTTTCAAAACTAAAAGGGGCCTGAAAGGAAACTGAAGACATTAAATTTGTGATTTTAATTTAATAATTTTACTGACATCATGCATATTATAAACTCTTGAATGAACATGCACCATCTTCCTTAAACTACATGTCTTGCTTGCACTATGATGATTACAGATTTTATATTTTCCAAAGACTGTTTAATGATAAACAAAAATATTTTGTAACTTACTCTACAAGAAAAAATTGTGCATAGTATTGCTATCCATATGTCTAATCTTCCTTAACCATTTGTACAACTTACATTTAAGACAGGATCAGTCCACAGTCTTGTCCTACTGGCACAAAACTTGTCCCTGACAAAGTTTAGAGGTTTAGCCTCTTGTTGTTGTTTAATGAAATATGTTGAAGATCACTTTTTGTGAAAGTATTAGGATAAGAGTGGAGATCCCAAGAATGCATCCAAATATGTGGATTTAGAATATACATAATCTTGCATGCCATCTATCTTGGAATGTATAGTTGGGAACAAAAAGAGACTACCACAAAGAGAGAGAAGTGAAGAAAAACAAATGATGACTGTCTTCTGAACTGCAAATACATGTAGAGATACATGTGTGTTCACCTTGACATGCAAAAATCACTCACAATACAATCGTGGATTTACATTTATGCATGCCATATACACATAAGAATAAATTTAATTTAAATAAATTTTAGTTGAAAATTAATTATATCCCCTTCATTTCTCCCTTCAGCATTAGCTTTACTTGAAAGACTTTGACATGTCCTTCATTCTCAAGTCAATAGCAAAAGGACTGAAAGGTAGATTAAATCTAAATACATTATATGCACATATGAATTTTAAGTATAATATTGAAAAAAATCTATATTTTTATGTAGTGACATGTTCAAAATTGATGAGTAGTTTGGATTTTCTTGTTACTTCTAATACAGTGACAAGTATTAGTCACTGTATTAAAATGAGTGTGAGTAGTGACTAGAACAAAAGTAAATATGAATTTATGGAAGTCCATATATAGTGGGAAAAGTAAATGTCATTTTTTCAAATACTTACATTAATTATTGAGGTGATGCGCTTAAACTGAAGAGCATTTTGGTGCATGAGAAGTCCAGCTGTTTTAATGGAAACATTGCTTTATGCAAACAGACATGACATGCACTCCTGCTCTCCCTTTCAACAACTTCCAGGCATCTCACTCCTTAATTTAATGACTTCTCTCTTTTTAAAAATGATTTTTGCTATGAACACACACACATGCATATACTCACTTATGTAAAAGCATCCATTTTGACTGTTTTCATACAAATGATAAATGTTCTGATCTCTTTCATTATTTTATTTATTATTTGGTAAGCATGACTTCTGACAATTTTCACCATGAAAAAAACAATATGGAGAATAACAAATAATAGTTACCCATGAGATATTTTGTATTTCAGTAGATAGGATATCTTCAACACAGTTGTCTTTTCTGGAAGTCATTGAAAATTTTGGTTCATTCACAATATCATTTTGCCTTACTTGGTGGGTATATGTATTCTAATGATGCATCTCACTTAGATGGCTTCTTTGCTGAGGAATAGAGTATTTATTAATCCTGTCGGGGAGCTGGTGAATATGAATCTGAGAGAAAAACGGTGTGCAGAGTATGACATTTACAACATTTTGAATTTCCAACATGGCTTTGGATTAAAGGTGAAAATAGGAAGTTATTCTTCCAATTTCCCAGAAAGCCAACAACTGCACATTTCTGAAGACATAGAGTCATCCATTGGAGAAACACTGGTGTGTACACCATAATGTTTTCTTCTTTTTAGTATATCTGTGTTATAAAAATTTGTACCATGTTAGTGATGGGTTGGATGTTAAAAACAATCACTGCTCTTGGGAAGGGCCAAAGCTTAGTTCACTGTGCACATGTTTTTGATGGCTCACAGCTTCCTTTAAGTCCAGGTGGTAGGGAGACAATCCTTTTGGCTTCCATGGATACCTAGGGTTATATTCCAATTAACCTTAAACCAAAGAAACATATACAAAATAAAAATATTAAATTTTTAAAATTTGTAACTAGGTATAAACCATGAAATTTTGTGATTCTGTGTAAATATCTTTATAGCCTAATGAATGCTATCATGTTATTGTTTCCTAAACATTTTTCTATTCTTGACCTTATATGAAGATCCAGACTAAAGGCACAAGCAAAGTGCACAATGCATTGTATCAGCTGGCTTTGTTGTCTAGATGTGCTAAGTCACTGTTTTATTGCTCTGTAGAGACAACATCAACATGGAAAATTCTTTTCAGAGAAAGCACTTAATTGGGGCTTCCTTACACCTTCAGACATTTAATCCATTATCATAATATCAGGGAACAATGCAGCACAATGGCAGGCATGGTTATGGAGAAGTAACTGAGTGTTCTATACCCAGATCCTCAGGCATCAGGGAGAGAGAAACACTGAAGTTGGCTTGAACTTAAAAACAAAAAACAAAAAAAAACAAAGCCCATCTTCACTAACACACTTCCTCCAACAAGACCACACCTACTCCAATAGGAACAAATCTCCTAATCTTATCAAATAGTGCCACTTCCTAGTGACCAAGCATTCAAATCGATGAGCATATCAAGGCCATTCCCACTCTAATCACCACACATGCACAGTCCACAGATCTGTACACAAAAATTACATTTTTGAGAAATTTATTAATCTGAGCTATTATATATTACCATTTATAATGCACCATGAAACCAATCATTTTTCTTATTTTTAAAAACCTACATGAATATGAAAGTTAATAAACATGAATACATAAGTTCTTAGTTCCTTTAATCAAGAAGGTGGTGTTCTCCATCACCATGGATGGATTGCCATAGAGTAGCCTGACTTCACTGCTCTCTAGAGAAATAAGGAAGAAAATTGTTGCTGAACGCAAACATTGCTTTATATAGATTTATATAGATACTAAATGATTAAGTATATAATAATGAAATGTTACAAGGGTTTGTTGTTTATGTTCTTCAGGAGATATGGAGGAGTGTGTGAGCTGTCCAGATGACCAATATTCCAATGCAGAACACACACACTGCCTGCAAACACATGTCTTCTTTCTGGCTTATGAAGATACATTGAGGATGACTCTGACCTGCATGTCTCTGTGTTTCTCTGCCCTCACAGCTCCTTTTCTTGGTACTTTTGTGAAGTACAATGATACTCCCATTGTGAAGGCCAATAACTGAATTCTCAGCTACATCTCGCTGATCTACATTGCTTTCTGTTTCCTCTGCTCATTGCTCTTCATTGGGCATCCCAACAAGTCACTTGTACTCTGCAGCAAACCACATTTGGAGTCTTTTTCACAGTGGCTGTGTCTACTGTCTTGAACAAGACAATTACTGTGATCCTGGCCTTCAAGCTCACTACTCCAGGAAGAAGGACAAGAGGGATGCTCATATCAGGGTCCCCTAAATTTATTATTCCCATTCGTACCCTGGTCCAACTTGTTCTCTGTGGAATCTGGCTGGACACATCACCTCCCTTTATTGACACAGAAACAAACTCTGAATGTTGACAGATCATCCTTGTATGCAACAAAGGCTCAGTCATTGCATTCCATTTTGTCTTGGGATACTTGGGCTCCTTGGCTCTGGGGAGCTTCACTGTGGCTTTCTCTTCCAGGAATCTTCCTGACAGATTCAATGAAGCCAAGTTCCTGACCTTCAGCATGCTGGTGTTCTGCAGTGTCTGAGTCACCTTCCACCATGTCTACTATAGCACCAAGAGGAAAGTTATGGTGGGTGTGGATGTCTTCTCCATCTTGGCCTCCAATGCAGGTCTGTTAGGGTGCATCTTTATCCCAAAATGTTACATTATTTTGATAAAACCAGATTCAAATTCTCTTCAAAAGTACAGGAATAAATTGCTTTATTGAAACCTTCATATTTTTAAGTATTTTGATTATACTTTAAATATCTGTGTTTCCTTCCCTGGATATAGGCACCCAGCTTTAATAATTTGCCTGTAGTTCTTTGAGTAGACTTGAGGCCTTTTGATATTTTTCCTATCCAGTTTATCAACTTTGATACTATCATCTTTTTTCACCTTATATTTTGGTGGTCATGTGGATGAGACTTTATGAAATTCCTTCTGCTATTCCTAGAATACATATTATCACAGGAAGCTCTCTCATCTGTTCTCTGTGTGTTAGGTGTGTGAAAATTTTGCAGATAGACTAATTGCTTGGTTTTAAATGTAACTATATGAAGATGATAGAGTCCCTTAAAGAGGAAATGAAAAATGGAAATCAGTAAATCCCTTAAAGAAAGCCAAGAATAAAGAATCAAACAAGTGAAGGAAAGAGTTCAAGACTTAAAAATTGAAATGAGGTATGAAGAAAGCACAAACTGCGGGAATTATAGAAATGCAAAATATGGGTAAATGAGCAGTAACCACAAATGCAAGCATCACCAACAGAATATAAGAGATGAAAAAGACAATTTCAGGCATTGAAGATCTGATGGAGGAGATGGATTCATTGGTCAAAGAAAATGTTAAATATAACAAATTCTTAACATAAAACATCCAGGATATCTGGGAAATCATGAAAAGACCTAAGAATAATAGGTGTAAAAGAAGAAGAATAATATTAGCTCAAAGACACAGAACATATATTCAACAAAATCATAAAAGAAAACTTTCCCAACCTAAAGAAGGAAATGTCTATGAAGGTAAAACAATCTTACAAAACACCAATTAGACTGGACCAAAAAATAAAGTCTACTTGCCACATAAAAATCAGAACACTAAACATAAGGAATAAAGAAATAATATTAAGAGTTGCAAAGGAAAAAGGCCAAGTAACATATAAAGGCAGACTCATCAGAATTACATCTGATTTCTCAATGGAAACTCTGAAAGCCAGAAGGTCCTGGACAGATGTTTTACGAATATTAAGGGACCATGGATGCCAACACAGACTACTATACCCAGCAAAACTTTTGATCACCATAGACTGAGAAAACAAGATATTTCATGAAAAAAATAGATTTAAATAACACCTATCCACAAATCTAGGAAAAAGGAAAATACTAGAAGGAAAACACTGATTCAAGGAAGTTAACTACATTGACAAAAACAGGAAATAGATAATATTACACCAGCAAAACCCAAAGGGAAACACAGACTCCCACCACCACTACTAAAACCAAAAAACTAACAAAAATTAACAATCACTAGTTGTTAATATCTCTTAATATCAGTGGACTCAATTCTTTAATAAAAAGACACAGGATAACAGAATCAATGTAAAAAGAGGGATCCATCCTCTGCTATATACGAGAAACACACCTCAACCTCAAAGACAGACATTATCTCCAAGTAAAGATTTGGCAAAAGAATTTCCAATCAAATTGACAGAAAAAGCAAGCTAGTGTAACTATCCTAATACCTAACAAATTAGACTTAAAAATAAAATTAATCAAAAGTGATCAAGAAGGATATTGCTTATCACAGGAAAAAAATCCATCAAGATGAAATCTTAATGCTGAATATCTACACTACAAATACAAGGACACCCACAATTCTAAAAGAAACATTATGTACCGTATTTTCTTTATCCATTATTCAGTAGAAGGGCATCTAGGTTGTTTCCAGGTTCTGGCTATTACAAACAATGCTGCTATGAACATAGCTGAGCAAATGCCCTTGTGGTATGATTGAGCATTCCTTGGGTATATGCCCAAGAGTGCTACAGCTGGGTCTTGGGGGAGATGGATTCCCAATTTTCTAAGGAAGTGCCATATTGATTTTCAAAGTGGCTGTACAAGCTTGCATTCCCACCAGCAGTGGAGGAGAGTTCCCCTTGCTCCATATCCTCTCCAGCACAAGCTGTCTTCTGTGTTTTTGATATTAGCCATTCTGACAGGTGTAAGATGGTATCTCAGAGTCTTTTTGATTTGCATTTCCCAGATAATTAGGGATGTTGAGCAATTCCTTAAATATCTTTCAGCCATTTGAACTTCCTCTGTGGAGAATTCTCTGTTTAGTTCTATAGACCATTTTTTAAAATTGGACTGTTGGGCATTTTGATGTCTAATTTCTGGAGTTCTTTATATATTCTGGATATCAGCCCTCTGTAAGATGTGGTGTTGGTGAAGACCTTTTCCCAATTCTGTAGGCTGTTGCTTTGTCTTGTTGACCATGTCCTTTGCTCTACAAAAGCTTCTCAGTTTCAACAGGTCCCATTGATTGATTATTTTGCTCAGTGTCTGTGGAACTGGTGTTATATTTAGGAAGTGATCTCCTGTGCCAATGTGTTCAAGACTACTTCCTACTTTCTCTTCTGTAAGGTTCAGAGTAACTGGATTTATGTTGAAGTCTTTGATCTACTTGGACTTAAGTTTTGTGTACAGTGACAGATATGGATCTATTTGCAGCCTTGTACACACTGACATCCAGTTATGCCAGCACAATTTGTTGAAGATGCTTTCTTTTTTCCATTGTACATTTTTGGCTTCTTTGTCAAAAATTAACTTAAAAAATTCTAAATCAGTGAAAGTCTTCCTACACCAATGCTTCGTTTTCTTCATTCCATTACTCTTCATTGTTCCACCCTGCTTTCCTTCCCACCAGAGTCAGCATCCTTGATTTTGAGTTTTAAACTTATCAAGAGCAATGCATGCCTCCTAAGTATTCCTATTAGATAATTTCAATTTAGGAAGAAACAGTTTCTCATCTCTACAACCAATACTTTATACATAGAATGTTACACCATGTACTAAATATTGTATGGCCTTCAATTTCATTGCAGATTCATAGAAAATGCTCAGATACCTGAATTTGATAAACAATGCATGATAATAGAAGAATAATTGTAACCTGTGTCTGTTACCAACTAAAATTTCATTTCCCTAAGGTTCCCACTTCTACATGCAGTGTGACATGCACTCCTGGATTCAGGAAATTTCATCAAGAACAAGCAGTAGACTGCTGCTTTGATTGTGCCTGGTGCCCAGAGAATGAGATTTCCAATGAGACAGGTATGTGGTAGTATGCAGAAGAAGGTGCTAAAACTGAATATATTCTATTTTTAAAACTAGAAAGTGCCTGTAAGGAAACTGAAGGCATAAAATATATAATTTAATTTGATGATTTTACAGCTATCAAGCATATTATGAACCCTGGAATGAACATATTCTCTCTTCCTTATACCACATATCTTGCTTGCTCTTTGATGGTTATTTGATGGTAAATTTTTTAAAGAATGTTTGATGAGAAACAAAAACATTTTGTAATTAATTCTATAAGAAAAAAATTTATTGCTATCCATATGCCTAATTTTCCTTAACCCATTGTACAAATTGAATTTATGACAAGGACAGTCAGTCCACAATCTTGGCCACCAGGTAGGTACCTAGATTGTCCTAGGCAAAAACCTCAGACTCTTGTTGTTTAAAGAAATATTTTTAAGATCTTGAGGAATAGCTTACTTATTTTGAAATGATGTGGACAATAGTACAGAACACAAGAATCCACCCAAACTTGGGGTAGTGTTCCTCAGCAACCACATCCTAACAAGATAGAAGGGATGGATTCATAATTTTGCATGTCATCTAGGTTGAAATGTGTAGTTGGGAACAAAGGAGACTACTGCAGGAGAGATAAGTGAAGAAAAACACCGATGTTTGTCTTCTAAATTACAAATACATGTAGAGATGCAGGTGTGCTTACACTGACATGCAAAAATCACTCACATATGAAATCATGGACACACATTTATGCATACTATATACACATAAGAACATTTTTAGTTTAAATATAATTAGTTGAAAATTAATTACATCCCCCTCATTTCTCGCAGCAGCACCTAGCATTAGCCTCACTCGAAACACTTTGACATGCCACGTCCATTCTCAAGTCAATAGGAAAAGGACTAGGAAGGTAGAATAAATCCAAATAGACCATATGAATGCATGAATTTTAAATACAGTGTTGAAAAAAAGTCTGTATCCTTATGTTGTGACATTTTCAAAATTGATGTGTATTTTGGTTTTTCTTTTTGCTTCAAATACACAGGTAAGTAGTGACAAGAACAAATCTAAATGTGAATTGATAGAAGTCCATAAACAGGTATTATAGGAATAAAAGTTTGTGAAAAAAGTAAATGTCCTTTTTTTTTTCTAAATCTTTATGTTAATTGTTGATGTGATGTATTGAAACTGACCGGCATTTTTGTGCATGAGAAGTACAACTTTTTTAGTGGAAATATTGCTTTTTGTAAACAGTGTGCACCTGAGTGCATTGTATGTCCTTGATTCTGTATGCGGATCCAGACTAAGGGCATAAGCAAAATGTACATAGCATTGTATCAGCTGGCTTTGTGATCTAGACATGCTGTCTTAGCCAATGTTCTATTGCTGTGAAGAGACACCATGAACATGACAATTCTTTTTGAAGAATTTAATTGGGGCTCATTTATACTATCAGAGGAACTATTGTAATAATAATGAGCCCAGTAGCACACAGGCAGGTATGTTTCTGGAAAAGTGGCTGAGTGTTCTCTATCAAGATCCTTAGGAAGAAGGAAGAGAGAAGCTGTGGTGCTGCTTGTGCTTTTGAGAACTTAAACCACATCACCCATGACACACTTCTTTCAACAAGTCCACATGTACTCCAACAGTCCATGCCTCTCCCTAGAAAACAAGCATATCAGCTTATGGGAATCATTCTCACTGAAACCACCACATACTAGTCCCTGACTCTGTGGGCTTGTTAGTACATTAAAACGTAAATTGCATTTAACCCAACTTCAAAAGTCCTCATACTCTATCACAGCCTCAGAAATGTTTAAATGCCCAAAAATTAAAGTGTTTTCTGAGACTCCTGGCAGTCTCTTACCTTTAAGCTATTGGAAAAATTAAAATTAAAAAGCAGATAAAATATTTCCAACATATAATGTCACAGAATATATGCTGTCATTTCAAAAGGGAGGGGAAAAACAAAATGAAGAAATATTGACCCAAAGAAAGACCAAAATTCAACAGGGCAAACTTCATATTCTGTATTTCTTATATCTGATGTTAAAGCACTCTTCAGATCCCCAACTCCTTTCTCTTTTGTTGCCTGCAACAAAGTTCTCTGCTTTGGGCTACTTCAACATTTTGTCTGCAGGTATTTTGGCAGGTATCCCATGACTCTGGTATCTCCAACATCTTGGGATCTCCAGTAAAATCTGGGCTTTACCTTCACAGCTTCACTCGATGATATCTTTTGGCCTTCATGCAGGGACACATCAGACAAATATCTGTCCTAGTGGCTTTACATAGCCATAAAGGAAGATTCCACAACCACTTTCTTCTATATTTTACTCCAAGCCAGAGCCATGCAGCCAAATCTTCCAAGGTTTTCTGCATATTAGGGTTGGAACTGGGCCCTCTTATTCAAATACATTTTTACAAGTTTTGTCTTTTTAATTTACTTCTTTTGCTGAAATATTATGTATTTCATTTCCCAAGTTGGAAACTTAGCTCAGTGGGTTCTTGCCCTGAGTTTGCCGCTCCCTTTATTCCATTTAGCATCAGGCTTTTCTTTAAAACTTTTTATCTCTTTAAGCTCTGGAATTAGCTCCATTGCACTTTCTGGTGCTCCTTTTCTTCTTAAACCATTTGTTTTGTGTTTTCCCATGCTCACTTACTGCTTTTCATTATAGATTGGTATAAGAGTGACCACTAATAACCATATAGAGATGTCAACACTAGGCTATCTTAAAATTTCCTCAATTCCCTTAATCCAAAACTCTTCAATTTAGAATCAGGCATTTATTTTGGACCAGGGCAAAAATCAAGCATAATCTTAGTCAAAATCTTAAATGAATAGTCTTTAAGCATTTTACTAAATTTCTTTTGTTCTGAAACTGCTTGAACTGGGTCCAAGAATTCAAATATCCCTCAGGACTGTCTTATATGCTCCAGCTAGTTTGGTCCATTAAGCCTCACTTAAAACATTCGGTTGCTTTCCTAATCAACAGTTACAAAGTCCACATTCTGGCATCTAGGTCTGTCACATGAGACATCCTATGTCACATAGCCAAGTCTGTCACAGAGATACCCCATTCCCTAGTATTTTTTACTATATGTTATATTGATGTGAAGACACACTATAACCATCCTAATACATATAAAATAAAGCATTTAGTTGGGGCTTGTTTACAGTTTCAGAGGTTTAGTCCATCACCATAATGTCAAGGAACATGGTAGCACAGAGACAGGCATGTTTCTTGAGAAGTAGCTGAATGTTACACATCCAGATACTCAGGAACAGGAATATAAAGACACTGATGATGACTTGATCTCTTGAAAAACCAAAGCCCATTCTCAATGACACACTTTTCTCACCAAGGCCACATCTACTCCTATGATGATACTTTATTTGTGCTTTAATAAGTAAAGCTTGCATAGAGATCAGAGGAAAAAGCCAACTACTGTATTAAACATGGAGGTTAGGCAGTGGTAGCACATGTCTTTAATCCTACGATTCAGGAGGCTGAGATTCTTCTGGATCTCTGTGAGTTCAAGGCCACACTGCAAACAGAGCCAGACATGGTGGTACAAGCCTTTAATCCCAGTGTTAGTAAACCATAGAGGTCTGTAGGTCTATAGGTCTGTATAGACAGACAGGAAGTGATAGAGCTGGGAAGAAAGAGGAGGTGTTGTGGCTGAGTGGAGAGAGGAAGTAAGATGGCCAAACACAGAAAAGTTTATAGGTGTGAGTATACAGGTAGTAGCTCTCTCTGATGGCTGAACTGGTAAAGTTAGGTTGGCTGTGTCTTTGCCTATTCCTTCAATCTTTCACCACAACATCTGGCTCTGGGATATTTATTAATAAGGCCATTTAAGATACATCTTACATCTGGTGCCCTAATGTTTATGGCACAAATTCACAGAAAAGCTGCTTGCCTGTGGCCTTACAGGCCCTGGCTCAAAACTGAGCTGTATGTGGCCAGAGTGCCCACCCCACATGGGCCAGGGTCTCTTTGGATTCTTCTCTCCTGCTGGGCTGCAGGCTCACCTTGGATTTCCATCTCTAATTGCTACAACACTAAATAGCTGCCTTGAAACTCCCTCAGACTTCTATTCTATGTAGTTGGCAGATGTGGAGAGTAAATCAGAATATCTTAAAGGGAGAAAGTAGTTAAAAAAGAATTTTTCCTATAAAAATGGGATACATTTTTACAATGAAGGGAATTTGGTCTCTGTTTAATAATACATTAGGAAGTCTGAAAATGGAACAATTAAATGGGAGGATAATTAATGTTGATGGGATTTATATAATATCAATTTTGAATATTATTTGTTTGGTCATTTTTATTTTATCATTAAAAGGTTAGTTAATTTGAGTTCCAAGATAAAAGTTTTAGAAAAAAACTCGTTAAAACAAATCAAAGGGAAATTCAGACCCATACAGAAGAATTTAAAGGAGAACATATCTCAGCATTGAATTACACAGTTACAGAGAAACAGCCTTTTGTTTTCAAACAGCCAACATTAATCAATCTGGTAACCTTATAGGAATTGCCAAATGCTCAAGGCTGTGTGGGAGCTAATTAGACTCTGTAGATGTAATTCTAAATGGTCTTATTAAATAAGAAACACAGAGCCAAATAAAGAGTTAAAAGCCCAGAGATTGGAGTAGCAGCCAAGAGCTAAGACCACCTTATCTTACCACTCACTGCTGTCCTTGCCCTGAGAGAGAGAGACCTTCTTCCTGTGTCCTGTCTTTTTATTACCTTTCTGTTCTGCCTTCTCATTGGTTCTAAACCCAACCACATGACATCCTCATCATTGTCTGTCTCTGTGGTTCTTACTGAGATTGAAGGTTCAGGTGACCACTTGGTTGTGTCCTTGAACACACAGAGACTCTGCCTGCCATGTGATCAAATTAAGGGTGTGTGTCACCACTGCTGGACTTCTGCTAAATGGCTTGCTCTTAGCTCTGATCCCTAGGCAACTTTGTTTATCAACATACAAATAAAATCACATTTCAGCACAAATAAAATATCATCATATTTCTATTCTAATAAAAAGAAAAAATGTTATAATTAATATAAGAAAAACTATATACAATAAGTACAATAACTTTATATAATATTTATAAGCAATAAATATCTAAACAATGTCTCATCCATTTGCATTTGACAAACTAAGAGAAAATATTCCATTATTTATCCTATTGTGACAGTCCAAAAGGTACCTGACTCACTTTCTATCCTAAATTATGTTACTATCTTATAATGTTTTTCAAATTTATATTCTTATACCTCTTTAGTGAGTTTCTTTTCTGAAATTCTAAACAAGGAAAACTATAACAATAACTATCTAATCTTTAATTAAAACTGTAACTAATCTTCAACTCCCTCAGAGACCCAAGAAGGAAATAATATTACGTAATAAAACAGAACGTGCAAACAAGCGACTTCCAAAAAAATGTGAGTTGACAGAAACAGCCAGCTGCCTGTACAGTTACCCAAGGTTTCTCCACAACATTGGGACATCTTCTTCAGCCTATAGGCTTAGCATATCCAACAGACTCATTTCTGAAGTAAGATGTACACAAGGACAACAGTTCGACCTCACATTTGGTGAGAGTAGTTCATGTACCAGAAACACCTGAATTCCACTAGTGTCCTGTCATGACTGAGGATTTTAAATTCTGGAAATTGTTGATTTTTTTAAAATTCAGTCTTCTTGGCTTATGTGTGGCTTCATCTCGACATCCCATTCTTCTCTGCATCCCATTCTTCTTGGCTTGTAGGTGGCTCCTTCTCTTTCATTAAATGTCAGTCTATCATTGACAGGTTAGACTCTGTCAGCTTAGTTACTCTTTCAAGAATAACTGTTTCAGCTGCTGTTCCACTGCACATCAGAAGCCATTTGTACACTGCCAGTTCATCTGCCTTTGAAGAAAGGGGCACTGTACATTTTCTGGATTGCAAAGGCCTCTTCAGGCATAGTGTCATATTGTCCTGGCCTCAGAAGATGCCTGTTTTTAAAGTCACAACCACACTTGTCTTGGCAAGAATTGGCAGTCCTTTGTTTTATGTCCTATCTGTCCATTTTGTCCTGTTTGACAGCAGTTGATTCAAGGATACTTTGTTGTACAGTGGCTAACTTTAGTCACAATGAAAGTTCACACCATATTCAATTTCTTCAATGCCCATATTTTCTCTGAAGTAGATGGGTACTGCCAGGAGCCGACATGTCTCATAGTCATAAATAAAAGAAAAAAATTTCTAAGTTATAAAAACATTTTAAAAGCTATATTCTGTAGATCTCTGAAGGGTTTGAATATGACCTGTCTATTTAAAATATATCTGCTCAATCTTGAAAACATACCTAATAATACTACCAGTTTGATTGTAATGTCTAACTACTAACTTTCATTTCTTTATATCCTAATAGTTGGTAAAAATTACATTCAAGGATTAGAAAATTGCACTACATTGTTAAATGTATGGTATAAGTACAATATCTTGAACAAGATTATAAATATAGCTATAACATTTTCTAACAATATCAATCTCAATATATATAAAATGTATACAATACACAAAAATCCAATCCAATGTAAAGTATTTAAAACTAGTAATTTTGTTTTTTATAAGTAGATTCAATAATATTATCTTTTTATTTATAACGTATATCGTATATCTTCTCTTTATTTTTCCAAGTAGATTTAATAATCTACCCTCTATTCTATCATTTCTATATATCTTTTAAAAAACACCAAGAACCTTAAATCTAATCTCCTTTGCTTAGCCCTTTTCCTAGCTCTTAACAACAACAACAACTTGTAACCAACCTTCCTAAACAATGAAAATTATCCCAAACCCAAAACCCATTAAAAAAAACAAAAACCACACGCCCCATACCACCTCTTTTGGAATGTGGGCATTGTGTTCTTAAAATTGCTTCAATAATCTACCCTCTATTCTATCATTTCTACATAAGACTACTGTGGAAATGTTAGATTTAAGGACATTTAATGAAGCCATAGTCTCATATGGCATGCATTCTCCATTTGTAAAGCAGATGTTAAACTCATGGTCAACTTGTAATAGAATTATCCCTCACAGGCTGGAAAGATTTGGTTACAGCTGCCTAAAGGCTGGTCCACAGTTACAATGGAGAAACCAGTAGAAAGAGAAGGCTGAGATTTTAGAACTATGTAGGAATAGAAGTATGGAGATTTACCAAGATCAACTTCTTGGAGGGTGATTTTGCTGATATACAAAGAGAATATCTATATGGTGCCCATACTCTATGTTTATGTAGAATGTCATCCTTGGATGCTTGATATAGAATTGAAGTAGTAGGAAAGAAAATTGAGTCATTTATAAAAATTATAAAGGGTCCAAAACAAAACTTCAAAGATTTCTTACAAAAGCTATCTTCAGCGGTAAATAAAATGATACCAAATTCAGAAGCTAGACTGATAATTGAATCTCTGGTTTTTGAGAATGCAAACACAGCATGCAAATGGGTAATTAGGTCATTTAAAAACAAGATCAGCACCCTTGGAGGAATGTATCCAAGATACAATTAATATTGAATTTCATGACTATGATGATACTTGGATAGGAGAGGTGATTTCCAGAAGTTTGAAAAAAAAATAATAATGTCAGACGCTTTTACTGCAGTAAACAAGGTCACTTAAAAACGGACTGTAAACAGGACATTCCCAGAAACAATGTTTCTTCAAGGGACAATGGCAACAGAATGCCTCTCCTGGATTATACAGAAGGTATGGTAAAGGCACACATTGCACTAATGAATGTAGATCAACAAGGGACAGAAAGGTAATCCTTTGCCTTTGCCATTGGGAAACTCCCTGAGGGGCATCTTGCAGACCCCCAAGGCAATTTTAGTTAATTTTTTCCTGTTATTGTAGAAGAAAACCATTCTCAGAGCAATTAAATAACCAAATGCATGTTTTAAAAATCATACTGTATGGGGTGATAGAACAGTTATAGTAGAGAGAACAAAAATTCGGGAGAAATAAAGTGAATTTTTTGGGCAAACTTCTATAAATAAACATAGACAAAAATTACAAATATGAATAAATTATGTTCTCATTGAAGGTCTTGTAGACACAGGTGCAAACATAACAATAGTGGCACCATAACCCTGACATCCAAATTGTACTCTCTAGGAGGTAAATGTTCAGCTGTTAGATATTGGAACATTATCTCAAGTGTAACAGTGTGCAAGATCTGTTGAATGTATAGTACCAGAAAGACAGAGAGGAAAATAAAGGTGTGTGTGTTAGTTATTTATGGCACTCTTACCCTGCAAGGAACACGTCCCGAACACGACACATCCACAGAAGAGCTGTTTATTAATATAGGATAGAAGAGATGTGACAGGCCTGTGTAAGCACACACGTGAGTGAGGAGAGGAGAGAGAGAGAAGAGAGAAGCAAGACCTGTGCAACATGGCACCAGCTTTTTAAAGAGTGAGCTGCGCATGCATACAGGACCGCATGTGGCTACTCCACGCATGTGCATAGATTACATGGCCGCTCGCATGCTTTATGCAACCATGTAAAGCCATGGAGTCTTAGTCACACAAGATGTTCTGACCTGGAAATGACTATTTTGAACTGGAAATAACTAGGTGGTCTGCCGGGCAAGCCCAACCGTGTGGACATGTTATGATTTCCGTGTGGTGAATATAGTTATGAATTTAAAAGGCCATGATTTATTACAACAATGGGATACCCAGATTAACATTCCTCTAACCTCAGAAACAAACTGTAAACTAACATATATTTCTGAGATAAACTTTAGAAGGTATTATAAAGAACAGTCACCAACCATCTAGATTGTATACAAACATCAGACAAATGGTTAACAGACAAGCCTGTATGGGTTCAGCAATGGCCTTTAACAACAGAGAAACTGCAGGCACTGGAAGTGCTGTTACAAGAGCAGTTAAATGCTCAGCGCACTGAAGAATCAACCATCCCGTGGAATTCTCCTGTATTTGTTATTAAAAATAAATCTCATAAGTGAAGAATGGTAACAAAGTTAAGAACAATTAATAGTGTAATTCAGCCAATAATGTAATTGCCTACTCTGTTACCTAATGCATGGTCTCTTATAGTTATCAATTTAAAAGGGTTTCTTTGCCAGGCAGTGGAGGCAAATGCCTTCAATGCCAGCCCTCAGGAGGCAGAGCCAGGTAGATCTCTGTGAGTTCAAGGCCAGCCTGGTCTACACAGAGAGATCCATGACAAGCACCAAAACTGCACAGAGAAACACTGTCTCACACCTCCCCCAAAAATAAAAAAGAAATACATAAATAATTGAATAAATAAATAATTAAATAAATGGGTTTCTTCTCAATACCCTTACAAGAAGAAGACAGAAAAGGATTTGTCTTCATGGTACCTCCTTATAATAATTCTCAGCTGGTTAAGAGATATCAATGGATATTGCCACAGGGAATATTAAATAGCCCAACTCTGTGCCAATATTTTGTATGACAGCCCTTGAAAATAATGCATGAATAATTTCCTATATCTATAATTCATCATTACATGGATGATATTTTACTAGCCAATTCAAATTTTGAAAATAATTGTTGAAGAAGTAAGGAAAATTTTGCTGTTTTGAGGATTACAAATTTCTCCTGAAAAGATACAAAGAGGAGATTCTATTAATTATTTAGGATATAAAATGGGTCTATAAAAATTAATTTCTAAAAGATTCAACTTAGGCAAGATCGATTACAGACTCTTAATGACTTTCAAAAATTAGTCAGAGATATTTCTTATCTATGGACTGCAGTTGGGGAAAATGATGAATGAGTAATTTTGCAAATCTTTAGAGGGTGACAAGGACTTATACAGTCCAAGAGAATTATCAGCTGAAGGTGGAAGAGAATTGGCTTTGGTGGAAAAGAAAATACAGGACGCACGTGAGGATTGTGTGGATCCAAAGCTTGGTTGCATTTTGGTTATCATACCCTCTAAGCATTCTCTTACAGGACTTTTAATGCAGAGAGAAGATATTGTTAGAATAATAATTCTACCAAATAAACAGAGTAAAAAATAAAAATTTATGTGGAAATGATCTCTGATTTGATTTTAAAAGGAAAATTGAGACGTCATTAATTAGCATAGTAGATCCAGCAGAAATTGTAATACCTTTAACTAATGATGACATTGACAAATTATGGGCAGAAAGTAAACCTTGGCAAAGAACCTGCAGTAAGTTTTTGGGAGAGTTTAACAATAAATATCTCAAAAGTGATAGCAAAAATCCCATGAAGATTGCTTACTAGATGCTGCTTACCCTTTTACGGTAAACACCAAGATGGAAATAAACAAGGAAAGGCAGGTTACAAATCAGAAAATTTAAGTTAAGTGGCTCAAAGTCCTTATAATTCAGTTCAAAAATCAGAATTATATCATATTCTGATGGTATTAATAGGTTTTTCAGAACCTCTCAACATATTTACTGACTCTCAGTATGCTGAAAGACTGGTCTTACATATTGCAACAGCTGAATTTATACCTGATGAGTCAGAATTAACTTTGTTATTTATTCAGTTACAAGATATAATCAGGAACAGAAATTATGCCTTATATATATAACAAATATGAGATCCCATACAGGTCTGACAGGCTCTCTAGAACAAGGGAATAATAAGATTTATAAACTATTGATAGGAAATGTGCTGGAGGCCTCAGAATTTCAAAAAATATATATCAGTAAATAGTAAAGTTTAAAAAAGGATTTTCCATAACCTGGAAAAAAGCCAAGGAAATTATAAAGAAATAAACTATTTGTTCTTCTTATAATCAAACTCTACTATCAGCAGAATGTAACCAAAGGGCATTCAGAGGAATAAAACCTTGCAGATGGGTGTGTTTCATTTTGTAGAATTTGAAAATTAAAATATATAAACCACACCATTGATACCTATGTAAGATTCAATGGACAACTGCTCTGAGTTACAAAAAGGCTGATTCTGTAATCATGTGTTTGCTAGAAGTTATGGCCATCATGGGTATACCTGCACAAATTAAAACTGACAGTGATCCTGCATATATCTCTGGTAAAAATGACACAGTTTTCTGCTTTTTTCAATATAAAGCATATTATATGTACACTACACATCTGCAGGCCAAGCAATCATAGAAAGATCAAATTGAACTCTGAAGGATATGCTAAATAAACAGAAAGGGGTAACAACTCCTAGAACTAGATTACATAATGCTCTTTGCACCTTTAATTTACTCAGTGCTAATGAGAAAAGAACAATAGTTATGGAGAGACATTAAATAATAGCAAGGGCTACAAACTTAAATCAGCCTGAATATGTTGAAGATGTGGTGACCTCAGAATTGAAACCAGGATATGTATTATGTTGGGGATGAGGTTTTGCTTTCGTTTCTACAGGAAAAGAAAAGCTATGGATACCATCAAAATTGATAAAAGTTTGATTTGAACAAGAGAGACTCTAAATTAGAAGAGATAATAGTTCATCAACCATCATTACCATTCAATGTAAACTAACTTATATTACTAACAAATGTTTTATCATTTAATCAGGTATAACTTGCCAAAAGGAAACCTCCCCAAAGTTAGTTTTGAGGAAGGGTTTTTGTCTTTGTCTTTCAGCAGAGTAAATGCTAAGGAATTTGAAGAACACAGGACAAAAGAGACATCTGAAGGAGAACAAATCATCCAGAAGAACTGTCCCAAGAAAAGAGTAATTTGGCCTATTGGTATATCACACATAAAATTTCATAAATTTTTCTAAATATTTGTTTCTGCTTTTCTCTATAGACACTTAATATAAATGGACTTTATGTAGTCCCAGTTCAATTAAAATTAAAGCTTGCTTTGGAGTTGGAGCATGTCTCTCTCCTTATAGAAACCCAAGCATGCTGTGGGATAATGCTTTCGTATACTAGTTTAATAAAATGCTGATTGGCTAGTAGCCTGGCAGGAAGTATAGGCGACATAAGCAAAGAAGGAGAATTCTAGGAAGCAGAAGGCTGAGTGAGGAGATGCCAGCCCACTGTTCAGGGAGCAGCATGTAATGGCACACAGGTAAAGCCACAATGGAAAATGTGGTGATTTTTAGATTAACAGGAAGGGGCTGAGTTTAAGTGTAGGAGCTAGTCAATGGCAGGCCTGAGCTAATAGCTGAGCAGTTTTAATTAATATAAGCTCTGCATATTTACTTGGGTCTGAGTGGTTACAGGGTCAGGCAGGACGCAGGAATTTTATAAGTGGCTGTGGCACCTTGGTGAGAGCAAGTACAGGAAAGCTTCAGCTGCAAATGGTGCCCAATGGGTTGGCTCGAGTTTCCACCTGAAACCTGAGAATACTTAACAAGAGATTCTAAAGGGAGCCAAAAATAGGTACCTGCTTCATGTCTCATGTGGGCTGCAAGACACTGCAGAATTCAGACTTGAGCATAGCGTGGTAGATTCCCACAAAGTTACACAGAAGTTTCTGCAAGCCACATAACATGGTGCATGGTAAATAAAGATTTTGCTAATTAAAAAAAAAAGAGTTTCTTGAGCTACATACTGCTGGATGGAGGCATAGACCTACTGCTTCCCAGAGTCATTGGTGAGCATGGGTCCCACAAAGGTGACAGTAAACTTACCACCATTTTGGGATGCTTAAGTGGGAAAAGCCAGCAGCCAAGGCAGTAGCTTGGTTCTAGCCATGCAATTTAGCAGTTTAAAAATCTCTTCTGGTCAGCCAGGTGGTGGTGGTTGCACGCCTTTAATCCCAGCACTTGGGAGCAGAGCCAGATGTATCTCTGAGGTTGAGGCCAGCCTGAGCAATGGAGTGAGTTCCAATTAAGGCACAAAGCTACACAAAGAAACCCTGTCTCAAAAGACAAAAAAAAAACAAACCAAATCAAACCAAATCAAAACAAAACAAAACAAAACAAAACAAAGCAAACCAAACCAACCAAACAAAAAAAACCTCTCCTGGTCATAAAAACATTATAAATTCACAATATGACAGACTTTGATTAAATAAAACTTTAAACAGTTTACAATGTGTGTAAAAATGTATGTAGGCTTGAAAGAAAGTGGAAAAGGAGGATAGACAGTTAAATAAATAAATGGATAGTTTTAAAAATTAAAGTCTTTAAATAGACAGTAAAAGTAACATAAAAAAATAAGCCACATTAGACAGAGCTGGCCAGCACCAGATTGGACTAAGAAGTGGTTCTCCGTCCTCATTCCCAAATACCCCAGACCCCCAGGCTTTGGGCCTAGGGGCACAACCCTGCGCCTCTACACCACAACCGACTGCAGTCCCAGATTCCGGCCAGTCTGCAGACAGACTTCCTGCAAACATGTCAGACTACCATCATCCCCATCAGACCCTGTAACACACAAGCCCCACCTCCCCCAAATCCCACCCACCCTCTGAGACTGCAAATATTCGCTGAGACAGAGCCTGCCAGTGTCCAGTTGGACTAAGAGGTGAGTCTTTGTCTAGGTGAAGCCCAGGGGCACAGCCCTGTGCCACCACACCACCACCCATTGCAGTCCCAGTCTCAAGCCAATAAGCAGGTTTCCTGCAGACAGGTCCATCTACCACCATCTCCCACCAGACCCTGTAGCTCATAAGCCCCACCTACCCCAAATCCCACTCACCCTCCAAGACTACAACTGTTCCCTGAGACAGAGCCTGCAAGCACCCAGTTGGACTAAGAGGTGAATCTCTATCCTCATACTCAAACACCCCAGCCTCTAAGCTTTAGGCCCAGGGGCACAACCCTGCACCCCTAAACCACCACCAATTGCAGTCCCAGTTTCAGGCCAGTCAGTAGGCAGATCTGCTGCAGATAGGTCAGACTACCACCATGCCTCACCAGACCCTATAACCCACAAGTGCCACCCCTCCCTGCCCACCCACACCAATATTGCAGCTACTCCCTGAGACAGAGCCCACAAGTGCCAATTGGACTAAGAGCAGCTCCCTGAGACAACGAGCCCATCAGCTGCAAGAGCTCCCACTGGACCACGAATATTGATCAGACCAAGAGAGGCTCCCTCTGACACAGACACCACTTGTACCAAGTGAAGAAAGAAATGGGTACTCACCAGGGCAAAAATATAGTCAACAACAAAAAAACCAATATGGCTTAATCAGAACCTACATCAGTCTCTGGAAGCATCACAATCCCTGACCTTAAGCTCTACTATAGAGCTATGGTAATAAAAACATCTTGGTACTGGAATAAAAACTGATATGTGGACCAATGGAACTGAACTGAAGACCCTGGCATATTTTATATATATTTTAAACTTTTATCATAATATGAATGATCACATATAGTACTAACTAATCATAGAAAAAATGATTCATCCTCCTGCCTGTACATGTTCTCATGTTTGAGTTTCTATCAACTTTCTGCAGGGAACCATGACTATGTCTAACAGTGACTTTGAAATCTCCAAAAAGATTATGGGGCCCCACAACAACGATACCATCAGAATGATTATAATACCACTAAATTCTCAAACATCACCCAAAGATAGGCTTTGGACTAAAAACTGCTCAGGAAAGTTTTGAGAATAGTAGCTAAGATGATCCAGCCTCATGGAGTACTCAAAAAAGGACTTGAGACAAGCCCTGCATTTTAGCATTATGCAGAGACTGATTTAAAAAAATGATACAGCTACCTCTCTCGTTTTTTTGGAAGCTGCTTGCATGCACTTCCTGTTTTTATTTTTTTTATTAGGTAGTATTATTTCATTGTTGGGTCTCTGAGGGAGTTGAAGATCAGTTAGTTATAATTATAGTTTTCCTTGTTAAGAATTTCAGAATTGACCATTATCCCAAAATTTTACTTTTCAGGATTCCCTAAAGATTCCTTTACCCCCAGACAGCAGGAAGTAATTTTAAGAACACAACACCCATATTCCCAAGAGGTGGGTTGGGTGGTTTTTGGTGTTTTAATGGGTTTTGGATAATTATCATTGTTTAGGATGATTGGTTAAAAGTTGTTATAGTTAATGACCAGAAAAAAGGCTAAACAATGGAGATTAGATTTAAGGTTCTTGTTTGAAAGAAAAGAAAATGAACAAAAAGGATTTGGAAAAAAGTAGATTATTGAATCTTTTTTTAGAAGGCAATTACTAGTTTTAAACATTTTACATTGGATTTGATTTTTGTATATTGCACAGAAATTTTCTATATTGATATGAATTTGCATTTGATTTTGTTAGAAAATACTGAATATGTCATTCTAATCTTATTATAGGTATTGTACCTATACATTTCATTTAACAATGTAATGCAATTTGCTAATCTTTGAAAATTATTACCAACTAGTTAGGATAATAAGAAAGGCAAGTTAGTCATTACACTCCAACATGTAGTCATATGTGTTTTCAAGGTCAGACAGAGACATATTTTAGATAGACAGGTCATCTTCAAACACTTCAAAGATCTACAGAATATGGTATTTTAGATTTTTTATTTTTATTTATTTTATTTTTTATAAATTTTTATTTTATAATTAACTTGATTTCACATATCAGCCATGCATTACCCTATCCTCCCTCCTCCCACTCCTGAGCCTTCCCCCCAGTACAAGCCCCATTCCCACCACCTCTAAGGCAAGGTCTCCCCTGGGGAGTCAGCCCAGCCTGGTAGATTCAGTCCAGGCAGGTCCAGTCCCCTCCTCCTTATGCCAAAGCCGAGCAAAGTGTCCCAGCATAGGCACCAGGCTCCAAAAAGCCAGCCCATGCACCAAGGATAGGTCCCGGCTCCACTGCCTGGGGGCATCCCAAACAGTTCAACCTAATCAACTGTCCTTATCTAGAGGGCCTGGTCCAGTTCCAATGAGGGCTCCTTAGCCATTGGTTCACAGTTCATGCATTTCCACTACTTTGGCTATTTGTCCCTGTGCTTTTTACAATCATGGTCTCAATATCTCTTGCTCATACAATCCCTCCTCTCTCTTGCCAATTGGACTCCCGGAGCTCCACCTGGGGCTTGGCCCTGGATCTCTGCATCTGCTTCCATCAGACACTGAATGAGAGTTCTATCATGACAGCCAGGGTGTTTGGGCATCCATTCTCCAGAGCAGGTTAGCTCAGGCACTTGCTGGACCATTGCCGGTTGTCAACCACTGAGGTATCTTTGTGGATTTCTGGGCACTTCTCTAGCACTCTGCTTCTTCCTATTCCCATTGGGTCTTCATTCATCATGGTATCTCCCTCCCCATTCTCCCACTGTTCTCTGATCTAGCTGGTACCTCCTGCTTCCCTAAGCTCCTTTTCCCCCAACCCTTGCCCTCTATTACTCAACCCCCACCTCCAGTTTGCTTATGTAGATCTCATTCATTCCTCTGTCATTGGGCGGTCCCTGTGTCTTTCTTAGGGTCCTCTTTACTATGTAGCCTCCCTGGAGTTGTGAGTTGCAGTCTGATTATCCTTTGCTTTACATCTAGTATCTACTTATGAGTGAGTACATACCAAGTTTGTCTTTCTGAGTCTGGGTTACCTCACTCAGGATGATTTTTTTCTAGTTCCATCCATTTGCCTGCAAACCTCATGATGTCATTATTTTTCTTTGCTGAGTAGTACTCCATTGTGTATATGTACCACATTTTCTTTAAATCCATTCTTCAGTTGAAGGGTATCTAGGTTGTTTCCAGATTCTGGCTATTACAAATAATGCTGCTATGAACATAGTTGAGCATGTGTTCTTGTGGTATGATTGAGCATTCTTTGGATATATGCCCAAGAGTGGTATAGCTGGGTCTTGAGGGAGATTGATTCTCAGCTTTCTAAGAAAACACCACATTGTTTTCCAAAGTGGTTGTACAAGCTTGCATTCCCACCAACAGTGTAGCAGTGTTCCCTTTGCTCCACATGCTCTCCAAGGTAAACTGTCTTCAGACAGAATTCTCTGTTTAGCTCTATAGCCCATGTTTTAATTGGACTGTTGGGTAATTTGATGTCTAATTTCTTGTGTTCTTTACATATTCTGGAAATTGGCCCTCTGTCAGATGTGAGGTTGGTGAAGATCTTTTCCCATTCTGTAGGCTGTTGTTTTGTCTTATTGACCATGTCCTTTACCCTACAAAAGCTTCTCAGTTTCAAGAGGTCCCATTTATTAATTGTTGCTCTCAATGTCTGTGCTATGGCATTTAAGACATTTTAATAACATAGATTTTTTTCTTTTTTGACAATGAGACATGTCTACTACTGGCAGCAACAATCTACTTCAGAGAAGATGATGGGTATTGAAGATACTCCATATAGAGTTTACTTTCACTGTGGCAAAAGTTAGCTACTGGGCAATAAAATGCCCTTGTCTAGACTGCTGACATTGTGCTGTCAAAAATGGACAAACAGGACACAAAATGAAGGACTGCCAATCCTTGCCAAACAAGACAGAAAAGCTCTTCAGAAAATCCTGCATTAAAAAATGGGTATGCCTGACAGTGGTTGCACACACCTTTAATCCCAGCACTTGGGTGGCAGAGCCAGGTGGATCTCTCTGAGTTTGAGGCCAGCCTAGTCTACAGAGCAAGATCCAGAACAGGAACCAAAACAACCCGAGAAACTCTGTCTTGACCACCCTCCCAAAAAAAGAAAGAAAAATGAGTCTATTAGATATGCTCAGCCTGTAGGGCAAAGATGATGCCCCAAAGTTGCAGAGAAACTTTGGGTGACTATCCAGGCAGCCAGCAGTTTCTGTCATTTCTCAAATTTTTTGGAAGTCTCTTGTTTGCACTTGCTCAGTTAATATTATTTACTTTTTGAGCCATTGAGGGAGTTGAAGATTTGATAGTTATAGTTTTCCTTGATAACAATTTCAGAAACAAAATGCATTAAAGAAGTGTAAAGTGTGTAAGTTTGAAAGACATCAAAAATAGTTTTTGGTTGGTAATTAGGATAGAAGGTAAATTAAGTACAATGCTTTGGATTCACAAAGATAGGATAGATAATGGAGTATTTTCTCTGAATCTGTCAAATGCAAATGGACTAGACATTGTTGATGTATTTATTATCTGTATATAATGTATATAGGTATTGTACTTATTATATATAGCTTTTTATATTACTCATATTTTTTTATTTTAAACAAAAAAAATAAACTGTGGTGACATATTATTTGTGCTCTAATAAATAAAGCTTGTATGGAGATCAGAAGAAATAGTCAGCCACAATATTAAATGTAGAGGCAGTAGTAGCACAACCATCAATCATTTGGGAAGCAGAGATTCATCTGGATCTCAGTGAGTTCAAGGCCACACTGGGAACAGAGCCAGGCATGGTGGCACATGCCTTTAATCCTAATGCTAGTTAACCATAGAGGTCTAGAGGTCTGTATAGACAGACAAGAAGTAATAGAGCTGGGCAGAAAGAGGAAGTGATGTAGCTGGGTGGAAGAAGAAATAAGATGGCAGAACACAGAAGGGTTTATAGGCATGAGTATACCGCTAGTATCTCTCTCTGGAGACTGAGTAGTTGCTAAGGTGAAGTAGGCTGTGTCTTGTCCTATTTCTCTGATATTTTAGTTTTCATCGTAATATCTGTACACAGGTTTTTTATTAAAAAGATCATTTAGCAACTCATCTTACATACTCCCATAAGAAGAAATACTTTAATCTTTTCAAATAGTGCCACTCCCTAGTTACAAAGCATTGAAATGTATGAGCATATGGGGGCTACTCTCATGGAAATGCCCACACAATTCATAGTCCACAGATATAAAGATAATAAATATAATATTTGAGAAATCAACTAATTTGAGCTGTTTTCTATTGTAAGTATGTGTTTTTTTTATTTTTGATAACTTTCATGAATATAGAAATTTTAACAGGAATAAGAAGCTTCTCAGCTCCCTTTGTCATGTAGATGGTGTGCTCCATTATCATGGTGTGTTGAGATACAGCAGCCTGTCTTAACTGTTCCCTTTAGCAACAAGGAAGAAAATTGTCACCAAAATGATTATTGGGACATTGTTTGATTAGTACAGACACTAAAAGATTAAGTATATAATAATGAAAATTTATGAGTCTTTGTTGTTAATGTCCGGCAGATATGGAGCAATGTGTGAGCTGTCCAGATGACCATTACTCCAATGCAGAGCACACACGCTGTCTGCAAAGACGTGTTTCCTTTCTAGCATATGAAGACCCATTGGGGATGACTCTGGCCTGCATGTCCCTGGGTTTCTCTGCCCTTACAGCTCTTGTTCTTGGTGCTTTTGTGAAGTACAATGACACTCCCATTGTGAAGGCCAATAACCGCATTCTCAGCTACATCCTACTGATCTCCATCACCTTCTGTTTCCTCTGCTCATTGCTCTTCATTGGGCGTCCCAACATAGTCACCTGCATCCTGCAGCAAACCACATTTGGAGTCTTTTTCACAGTGGCTGTGTCTACTGTCTTGGCCAAGACAATTACTGTTGTTCTTGCCTTCAAGCTCACTACTCCAGGAAGAAGGATCAGAAGAATGCTGGTATCAGGGGCACCTAATTTTGTCATTCCCATCTGCACCATGATCCAACTTGTTCTCTGTGGAATCTGGCTGCTCACATCTCCTCCCTTTATTGATACAGATACTCACTCTGAACATGGGCAGATCATCATTGTGTGCAACAAAGGCTCAGTCATTGCATTCCATTTTGTCCTGGGATACTTGGGCTCCTTGGCTCTGGGGAGCTTCACTGTGGCTTTCTTGGCCAGGAATCTTCCTGACAGATTTAATGAAGCCAAATTCCTGACTTTTAGCATGCTGGTGTTCTGCAGTGTCTGGGTCACCTTCCTCCCTGTCTACCACAGCACAAAGGGGAAGGTCATGGTGACTGTGGAGGTCTTCTCCATTTTGGCCTCTTGTGCAGGTCTGTTAGGGTGCATCTTTGTCCCAAAATGTTATGTTATTTGGATGAGACCAAATTCAAATTCTCTTCAAAATTTCAGAGATAAATCACTTTATTGAACCATCTGTATTTTTTAAATTTTAGATTATATTCAAAATATCTGTTTTCCCTTTCCTGTGGATGACTATCTGTTTCATTCCCAGCTTTAATCATTTCCCCATGTAGTTTATCAAGTTTGATGATGTCATCTTTGTTTACCTTACAGTTTGGTTGTCATGTGGGTAAGACTATGATATACCTTTTACTCTTCCTAGTAGACATATTATCACAGGAACCTCCCTCATCTTCAGGCTGTTAAGATCTTTCCTTCCTTTTTCAATATTCCATGAGTCTAGATGTGGGAAGGTGTCATAGATGGATCAATTGCTTGGTTCTAAATGTACGTGTTGAATGGAAGTAACATTAAGAAATGGAGCCCTGTTAGTCTTTATCCACCCATATTTTCTCTGGTATCATGCAGATTACATTGTAGCACCTTGCATGCTAGTCAGTAGGGTAAAGGTTTCTAGGTGGGTAACAATTCAACTTTTCTATATTTGCTCAAAGAAGTAAGTTTTGTCCCCTGGAATATCACCTAAACAGGAGGTAGTATAGAGCAATCCTACATCTCAAGCCTCAGGGATCTATGTGGAAAAAGAGGTGTTAAAGTTTTAAGAGGCAGAGATAGGGGATGTCTGCATGGAAGCAATGTCATCTGGAAAAAGAGACTGACAATCATATGAAATCACCAAGACTTTGGAAGGATGCATAAGACCTGTAGATGTATAAGCCATAAAATATCCCGGTACTAACAAGTGGATGTAGACTCAAATCCCATCCCTGAACAAGAAACCTTTTGCAATGTTTTGTTGAAAAAGGGAAAATCAGTTTTCTAGTATGGAGTTTTAATGGTTATGTCAACCACACTCTGGGGAAAGGTCATGCCTTGTGTTTTAGTTGGCCAACACAAGACATAATTCATTTGTTTTTCTTTCTTTTTTGTGTTTGGAAAGGGGCTTCTTTTTATTTTGTGTTGTTTTCAACACTTTTCTGTTTTATTCTTTTTAGTTTAATTTTATGATTTCCATTTATATTTTGTTTTGTTTCAGAAGGTAAGAAAAACCATGAAATTGAATTTATAAACAGGTGAGGAATATTGGGGAGACATTTACAAAGGGGAAATGTGATCAAAATATATTATTTGGGAAAAGATTAAATAAAAAGGAAAATTAGAAATACGTGTGTAACATATATAATTGGTGTGTGTATTACATACAAATATTAAATGAATTGTACTTCTTGGGTTGATAACAAGTTTCCAAGATACACAGACAATCTTATAAGAACATCAGTATCAGGCATGAGAAAGTTTTCTACAATCAATTTGGTAGGAGAATCCAAAAGCCTTTCACAAACTATATGAGCTATGGATACTCACCTTGTTGGCACCCAGAAATATGCCTATTTCTTAGGACAACAGACATATCAGATACAGACATGGAAATATTAAGATGAAATTGACTTGTGAGTCTCCTCCCTGAAGACTAGCTTTCAGAGTATTTGAAGGTGCTGAAACCTGCCAAGAGAGAAAAAGCAAGTCTAAGTTCTACTCAGCAGTAAAGTCTATGAACCACCATAAAAACTATTATGGCACTATATATTCAAAGGTGTGATTGTGGCAAGTATACATTTGGGGTAACCAACACCTTTGTAATTGTGCTTAAGGCACTCAACATATGTTTGTTACTGTAAAACTAGCCAAGTGCCTATTACTTTGATGTCTTGGAGTCTAAGGGAGAGCCAATTATTTCTATTTCCTGAATCAGTATAATTCTGGGAACTTATTCTTATATTCCCAGATAATCATAGTCCTGGCCACTCAGGATAAAACTTCTTCTTCACTACAGTGGGACTAAAACAGAAACATCCAACTTGTAGATATGTGAGGAACAAATGTGACGCCAAACCTGATTTGATACATATACAACATGACTCCTCAACCCAGGGCACAAGGAACATCTTGGAAAGGGCCTGAAAGACAGTAAGACCAGTAAGACCTGGAAGATTAGAGTGCCTGCTGAGAGACAGTTTCTTCTCTATAATATTGAAGCTGAACTTATGATATTTTTACATATTTGTCACCTAAATATGGCCTAAATAGTGACCAGTAGACCTGCCAAAGTGATAGAGAAAATCTCACATGTCCCCACCCTAGATGGAGAATTACAGATAATCAATAGGTGTTGCAAGAATCAGAATCCATCTCTGGTGCATTAGCAGGCTTTGTGGAGCCCACTACCTATGATGGGACACCTTGTGCAGCCTCGAGGCAGGGAGAAGGGCTTGGACCTGCCCCTACTGAATGTGGCTCATCAGAGGAGGCTTTGCCTTCTGGTGAGAGGGAGTTGGGGCATGGGTTGGGAGGGGAAGGCTAAGGGGCAGGAGGAGGAAAGAGAGGGATCTTTGTTTGATGTGTAAGATGAATGAAAAAATTTCTTAATAATAGAAAAGGAAAAAACTGAATATATTAGTAATATCCCAGAATTGTTAAAACATTTGCAATAAAATGTCCAGAATTGTTAAAAAGTAAAAAAAAAAAAAAAAGATGAAGTCTCAATTCTGTACACTTATGCGCCACATACAAGGGCATCCACATTTGTAAAAGAAACATTTGTAAATCTTAATTTGTACATAAAACCCCAAACATTAATAGTTGAAGATTCCAACACCCCTCTCCCACCAATGGACAGGTTTTCCAGACAGAAACTTAACAGAGAAATTAGAGAAATAACAGATGTTATAACTCAAATGGACTTAATAGACATCTACAGAACATTCCACTTAAACAAAAAGAATATACCTTTTCCACAGCACCTCATAGAACTTTCTCTAACAATGACTACATACTAGTAACAAAGCAAACCTCAACAGATTAAAAAAAATGCATTCATCTCCTGTGTCTTATCAGATCACCATGGCTTAAAGCTAGAATACAGCTACAACATAAATTGCAAAGAGCCTACAAATTCATGTAAATTGAACAGTGCTCAATTGAGTCACGTCTATGTCAATGAAGAAATAAGAAATAAATTAAAGACTTCCTTGAATTAAAGTAAAATGAATACTCAGTTGTTTTATATGTGAGGTGAATGGATATATTTAATTAAATGATATGTATGTTAAATAAATGCCATGTTTGATGAACATCAGCATTTGAATATATTAAGAATATGCTAAAAAATATTAGAAATATCATTAATGTTAATTTCTCTCTTTGTATAAAATTCACATTTTATTAATGTTTAACTTGAGTTTTCATATTATGATTAGTAAATCATTTTTCTCATTGATTAAACATATTCTCTCATAGGAGAATGAATCATAATCCTTTTTCAAGTACATTGATTCTTAGACAATTTCATACTGGTATATAATGTACTTTAAATACATATATCATCAGAAGGAAACATATTGTGTATTCAGAATTCATATTCTGTCTTCCAAACATATATCTGGATGACTTACTCTTTAATATTTTATACTGTTTGGTTTTCAAAAAGTAGTTTATAAGTTTAAAAACATAATTTGGTATTCAAGCATTAGAAATGTGGCCCTGAGTTATACACATTATTAGGTATGTTTCATGTGATACTTTTAGGAAGGTGAAGAGTAAAAAAATGAAATTACAATAAAATGTCATAATGCATCAGTCAATTCATAACATAGTAAATCAAAGTACTTTTTATATATGAATGTAATTTTTAATTAACAAAAATTATTAAAGGGGGAAGTGCCATGTATTATATATACCACTGAGCTAAATCCCCAACCTGTCATGGGATTTTGTAATGTATCCCTTGAATGAGAATTACAAGGCAAAAACAGTACAGAGTGAATGTATAGGACTGTGATTTACATAATAGTGGGTTTCAGATATAAAACATAATCTTTATGAATTTCCACAATAACAAAATGCCTCATATCAGAGTAACCTATTTTTACAAATAGCACTTACTTGGAAATTTTGCATGTAAATATTACAAAGTTCACTGCAATTGATGGACTTGCTTATGTTTAGAACATCTCCCATAATGCTCATGAACTTTTATCAGAATAGTAATATGGAAGTATAAGTTTTTTTGGAAATGTTTTTTTGCTATTGATGAGATCATCAGGAACCCTTATATTTTACCCAACATAACTTTGACATTTTCCTTCCCTTTTGACCAATGTGATGATACATTGAGTTTTCTGGATCACATAACTTCACTATAAAACAATAGTTTGAGTTATGTTAATTGGCTAATTATGTCTGTGTAGTATCTATATGTTATGTAGAACTTGCAGCCTCATCATGGATAACATTTTTAAAACTGGTTAGGTAGACCAGGTATCCAAAGGTGAGGCTGTGTAGTAGAAGTATAGCACAGCCATTTCCTAGGGTAATTGTGTCAGTCATGAAGCCAGCATAGTTGCTTGACAAAAGTCCACCAAAACTGAGCTACGTGATGCAATCTTTGATGTGATGCATAAACTTTTGAGTATTATATTCTCTAGCCCATTTTCCTGGTAAAAGGCTTGATTATGTTTTCCTAATCTATCCCAAATTTCTAAACCTAAAGTTTCCTGATTTGGGAATCATGAACTATATTGCTTCACAAATTATAAGAAAACAATTTAAGTTTTAGCTTAAATTGTAGTATTAACTTTAATTACCTCTTTTTCTTTAATGTACATTGTATTCTGTCTATAAAGACTCTTCTTTCTTTAGACTCCTTATGGCCCATGACATCTCAATTTTTTTTTCAGTTCTTTATTTTTACCTCTCTCTTGCCTGATCTATCTCTTACCCAGGCAGCTCTATAAATCCTTAATTGAAGTCCTGTCCTTACCAACAAATGGGGCCTAATTCTGCAGCATCCCTGTTTGTGCATTAGTTGCTGAGGCCCAGTCCAGCAGTAAACAGGTTTCAGAGAGGTTGTAAGGATCATTTGAGGGGAGGATTGAGTCAGACAACCAAATGGGAAGACATTGAAAATCTAACAGACTAGTAATCAGAACACTTCTTTATAAAACTTTCAGAGGTGTTCATGATTATATCAAGAGATACAATTCATATCATTTTCCCCAAGCATTCTTTGCTCCCTTGTGTGGAGTTAAAGGTTAACTACAGATAGAATATATTTTATTATCCATCCTATGTCCCTGAGGTTATGGTCAAGGCCATGACTCTCCTGGAGGTAAAGCCATAGACAAGGTGTGGATCCCCCTTACCAAGCTGGGCATCCTGGTTAAGGACATGAAGATCAAGTCCCTGGAAGAGATCTTCATGCTGTACCTGCCCTTTAAGGAATCTGAGATTGTTGAGTTTTTTCCCTGGGTGCCTCCACACAAAAAAAGAGGTTTTGAAGACCATGACAGAGCAGAAGGTGCCTTGTGTTAGTCAGTGGAGCAGGTTCAAGTGTTTTGTCCCTACAGGGGACTACAATGGTCATGTCAGTCTTCCATTCATGGGGCCATCATCTTGGCCAATCTTTCCATTCTCCCCATGAAGAGAGGCTCCTGGGGGGACAATATTGGCAAGCCCCACACTGTTTGGTGCAAAATGACAGGCTACTGTGGCTCTGTGTTGGTACATCTCATCTTCAAACCCAGAGTTGCTGGCATAGTCTCTACTACTGTGCCTAAGAAGCTACTAATGATGTCCAATATTCTTGACTATTATACATCAATCAAGAACTGCACTGACACCCTGGGTAACTTAGTCAAGGACCCCTCTTATGCCATTATTAAGACCTATGGCTCCTGACTCCTGACCTCTGGAAAGAGATTGTGTTCACCAAGTCTCCCCATAAGAAATTCAATGAACACTTTGTAAAAGCCCACACCAGAGACTTGTTCAGAGGACCAGACACTGGCTATGGCTACCACATAAGGCTTTTTATACAAGAAAAATAAGTAAAGTAAATTAAGTCTGTTTTTAAAAAAAGGAGTGACAAATCATAATACTTTGTTCTTCTTACATTCTTCTGTTATTCTTACCCCACCTACAGACGCTGTTTTGTTATCTTCATCCTAGTTCTTATTGCTGAATTCTTTAGAGGATATATATATTCCTCCACCTTTTGGGTTATGTTTCTAAGAAATTCTAAGTATAGTGTAAGGAGTTTTGTACTCTGAACTGCTGCCAATTCTCCTATCCTGCTAAATGTTTGTCAACTTCTTTCAAATTTATATAGTTCTATTTTGTTCTTGTGTTTGCTCTGGGGCAGATAACAATCTCCAAAGCATAGAGAAGATTCCCAAGTAGAGCCAATTATGGTTACTTCCCTGAAAACAGAGTCTAGTATGTTCAGAATTTCTTCATGGGGGTTTAGAAACAATTTCCTCAGGAAAGATGTGGGTAAATCATTGTGCTAATAGCCTCCAAGAGAGTAACATGCAAAGGTTTAAATGGAAAGTAATGAGCATCAGGTCAACAATCATGTCATGTGGCTCAGCTTTGCTGGAATATGGTCAAGTATTTATGCTTGTTTGATGACTTTCACCATTCTCTAGGGAGATGCCACTTCCCCTTTTGTATTTATTAATTTTGAGGTTTGTATATCTAGTTGTGTGGCACATATGGTACTTCTTAATCTTTGTTTATGATTGGTAGAACAAGATTTAGGATTATAATAATTCCTAAAATTATTCCCAGATTGATAATTAAACATAAGAAATTTTGTCCTGAGACAAAGAATGTCATGGCTATAAGAATTTGTTTATAACTTTTGAAACTGAAGAAGAGTCTGATTGGGTGAAGCTTACAGCTGTAATTTGTTGATATAAAAGTTGAGTATCTGTAGACAAGTTGGAATTATTCCATATGCCATGGACGTGGGTTTTAATCAGCTCTCAAATTACTTTGATCAATTATATTGATGTGGAGCAACACATATCCTCTTAAATTGAGAATGGCAAGAAATAGTTACTCTAATTTAATATTTTGAATCTGATTATCTATATATAGAACTGCTTCTTCTAATGCATATATTCTGTCCTCTAAATTTTTATCAGTCTTTGCTTATATAAATAATGCTAAAGAGACATTTTTTTAAAATTGTTTAATGTGCTCTGCAGTTTGTATTTATTGAATCAAAGCAATAGCAGAGGCTATCATAGATTGCATTATTCCAATTAATACAGTAATTCCAAGTATAAGATGACCTATGAATATCTTAGGTCCTGTAAGATTGTTAGTGACTGTTTTTAATACTTGTATACCTGGATCATAAACCAAGGCTGGCTTAGATTTACAGGTAGTAAAACATTAGAGGTAGATTTATTACAACAAAAATTCTTGTATCGTATGAGGAACTAATACAATTATAACAGTACAAGATGAACATTTTACAATGTAAGCAGATTTAGATTCAGTGACAATAAATTTAGTATAGAAATGTGAGCAAAAACACAGACCTGTATTGCTAATATTTCTGGATCTTTAATATTGGGCCTCTTTAATTCTACAAAATTTGAAGCAGCCTGTATGTGAAAGTCTTTTTTGAGGTTTATTTGTATAAAGATTCCAAAATATAGGTGATGGCTATCCAAGACCATACCATTTATTAATAAAAATTGGCCTATGGTTAGAAAAATCATTCCATGAATAAAGCATATTATTCTCAAGGTGTTATCTATAATCAATATCAAGACTTTATATAGACCAACAACCAGTTTGTAAAAGTGTGGGAGGAATTGAAATAAAATCTCCTTCTTTAGAATAAAACACAGTCATGGCAATAAGGATATTTTATTGTTCTACTAATATGTTTCCAAGTGACATCCATTGTCTTACGATTTTTTGCAAGGAGGAATGTCAGGAAGTAGTAACTCATAAGTTTGCATAGGTGTTTCAAAGATTAAATGATAGACTTTAACTTAAGAATTCATATGCTTTGTATTACAGCTAGATTAGGACAATTAGCAAGCAGGTATCTGGACATAGGCATGTTTCTTGTTTTGGTAGTAAAACATGTAGGAAATCTCCTAGTGTGTCCAAAATAGGAGACATTAAGACTAGTATTATGTAGAATGAGAGAATTTCCTTCTTCTCCCATGAGATTAGTATTATTAGTTACAACTTTTATGTTAGGGACATCCCATGAAATTTCATGAAAAAGTGTGTGTGGGGGGTCTGAAACATGTGTTCAATAGGTACTACCATTTTTAGCAAGAACATGAGGAATAAAAAATACTGAGCAGTAATAATAATCATTGTAGCAACAAGCAGCTTTACAGCAGAAAGTGGAAGGCCTTGTTTTGTAATTATGATTTGTGTCTGTTGTAAGATTTTATTGAATTGACCCTAGGTTGGAATTGAGAAATTAGCAGTAGATCTTGCATGTCAGCTCCTTGGCAACCTTTTTTAAATGGAGCTGCTGAAGTGGGGGCATGAGCTTTGTGACAATAGCCTTTGGCTCTTTACAGTCACTCATGGCTTCTTCATGTTGGTGGAGTGGAGTCAGGCTAATTTGTTGTGGATACTGAAGAGGAAGGCCAGCCATAAGGTCAAATCAGGTAATCAGGGACCCAAATTGGAGAATCAGCGTTATGTGGAAAAACACTTGCATATCCTCATCCTACTCTTAGGAGCATATCAGTGATTTTCCATTGACCTGTCAAAGTTCTTTTAATTTTACTAAAGCCTTTGCAACTTTTTTTTTTATCCTGTTGTCAATATCGAAGCATAGATGTAAGACATTATTCATTGTTATATAAATGGTTAATTACAAAAAGGTCATGTTGAAAAATATAATGTGAAGATATATATTTAAAATTTTCTGTTTATAATTTAATAATTTGCCATTTTTAATGTTTGATGAGCTCTTTCCATAGTAGCTTGTCCTGTGGATTATGTGAAGTATCTGTGGAACAACTTATACCCATTTGAATGCAAAACTTTAAAAAAAATTTTACCACAGATGCCCCTGTCATCCATCTACCCACTCCCCCACCCATTACCTCCTCCTACAATAGAATAAGTTCTCCCATAGGGGAGCAGTTAAACCTAGTACATTCAGTTGAGGCAGGACCAAGCAACTCCCTGTGTTATCAGGGGTAGTTCTGCCTAAGCTACCATCAGTTACAGGATGAAGGCTCTATGATGACAGTTATGAAATTCACCAACCTGATTACCAGTGTAGGCCAGTTCAGGCAACCTCACCACTGTTGCTAGTAGTCTAATCTGGCGTTGTACTTGTGGATTCCTGGGAAATTCCCCCTAGCTCCAAGTTTCTCCATTACACCATAATGTCTCCCTCTATCAAGACATCTTGTTCATTGCACTTCCACTGAGACCCTCCTCCATCTCTAACATCCCATTCCCTCATGTTCTCATCCTTCATCCCCTATCTTCAAGTTGTCCCTCCCTCAACTACAGTTTACTCATTGTGATCTCCTCTGTTCCCCCTTCCCAAGGAGATTCATACATCCCTTTTATTTTTTTTATTTTATAATTTAATTTAATTTTACATAACAGCCATGGGTTCCCCTGTCCTCCCCCATTCTCCACCCCTAGCCTTCCCCCAGCACACCCCCCATTTCCATCTCCTCCAGGGCAAAGACTCCCCTGGGAATTCAGCTTAACCTGGTAGATTCAGTCCAGGCAGGTCCAGTCTCTTCCTCCCAGGCTGAGCAAAGTGTCCCTGCATAAGTCCCAGTTCCAAACAGCCAGCTCATGCACTAAGGTCCTAGTCCCACTGCCTAGGTGCCTCCCAAACAGTTCAAGCTAATCAACTGTCTCTCTTATCCAGATGGCCTGATCCAGTTGGGGGCTTCTCAGCTATTGGTTCATAGTTCATGTGTTTCCATGAGTTAGTCTATTTGTCCCTGTGCTTTCTCCAATCTTGATCTCAACAATTATCGCTCATACCATCCCTCCTCTTTCTTGCCAACTGGACTCCTGGAGCTCCACCTGGGGCCTTATTTATAGGAAGCCTTAGTCCTTAGGTTGTTTAGGTAGATGAGACTTACAAGGTTATTGTTACCTATGCTTGTCATCTCTATAATTATGTTAGTTAGGTTATCCAGATTTATAAATACATAGGTCAAATGGACAGATAATCTTCAAACACTTCATGGACCTAGAGAATATGGCATTTAAATAATTTAGAATTCTGTTGACGTGAGACACAATTGCTCCTGGCAGCACCAATTTGATCCCGAGAGAATGTTGGGCTTCTAAGACATTTCCATTTGGAAGTTTGTCCTCTTGGCACAAAATTGCCTACTGGGCAAAGAACTGCCATTGCCTCAACTGCTGACAGTACAAATGCTGTCCTTTCTGGACAAGCGGGGCACAAGGAAAGCGACCACCATACTTTGCCAAGACAGGGTAAGATGGTCTTTCAGAATTCCTGCTTCTGAAAATGGTCTGTCAGATACTCTAGGCCTGTAGCCAATTTGAATGCACCAACAATACTGAGAAACATTAGGTGACTGTCCAGGCTGCTAGCTGTCTCTGTCTACTCTTGCCAGACTCCTGAAAGTTGCTTGCGTCCTCCCATTTCTCAGGTATTATTATATTCCTTCTTAGGTCTTTGATGAGGTTAGAGATTAACAGTTATAGTTACAACTTAGTATATATACATATATAATATCTTAGATAGAATATATTAAGTATTAGACTCAGGTTCTTTAGTATAGTACACCTTTTGGAATGATCCTTGTAACATGCCACCTACCCATGCCCTAGACTTCCCTGGATTTTACTATGTGTTTTTTGCTTGATATTGTTTGCACTTATTATAATTCCAACTTATCTAACTCATTATCCCTCATTACTCCTGGACAATATTTGATAACCATCTCTTTGCATATAGTCTTGTATTAGGTTAGAACTTTCTTATTTAGACAAAAGGGGGAGATGTAGTGGATAGCCATTCCAGCATTGGCCTGGAAGTTCCAACCCCCATTGAGACTTCAGTAATGATCACGAACACAAGGCGGGGCAGAGGAGGGAGCGGAAGACTGAGGATCAAGAGGAGGTCGCTCTCTTGGTTTGGGGACGCTGGACGCTGGAGGTAGACCAAGCAGAGTTCTCCAGGGAACACCGCCGGACTGCGCTATCCCTTTGCCAGACCCTGCAACCTACCCCTTCATTTGTAAGTTACCCCACAAAATAAACCTCCCTTTTAACTACATGGAGTGGCCTTAATAATTTCACCAATAATTTTATATCATTTGTGGCTATTGTAAAGGGTGATGTACCTCTGATATCCTTCTCAGCCTGTTTTTCAATTGTATATAGGAGGGCTACTGATTTTTTGAGTGGATCTTGTATCCTGCAAAGCTGCTGAAGGTGTTTATAAGCTGCATCAGTTCTTTGGTTGAATTTTTGGGGTCACTCATGTATACTATCATATCATCTGCAAATAGGGAGAGCTTGACTTCTTCCTTTCCAGTTTGTATCCCCTTAATCTCCTTATGTTGTCTTATTGCTCTGGCTAGAACTTCAAGTACTATATTGAATAAGTAGGGGGAGAGGGGACAGCCCTGCCTTGTTCCTGATTTTAGTGGTATTGCTTTGAGTTTCTCTCCATTTTCTTTGATGTTGGCTGTTGGCTTGCAGTAAATTGTCTTTATTATGTTTAGGTATGTTCCCTGTATTCCTTATCACTCCAAGACCTTTATCATGAAGAGGTGTTGGATTTTGTCAAATGCCTTTTCTGCATCTAGTGAAATGATCATGTGGGTTTTTTCTTTGAGTTAGTTTATATGGTATATTACATTGATGGACTTTCATATGTTGAACCACCCTTGCATCCCTGGGATGAAGCCTACTTGATTATGGTGGATGATTGTTATGAGGTGTTCTTGGAGTATGTTTTCCAGTATTTTATTGAGTATTTTTGCATCAATGTTCATGAGAGAGATGGTTTGTAGTTCTCTTTCTTTGTTGCATCTTTGTTTGGTTTAGGAATCAGGGTAATTGTAGCCTCATAGAAGGAGTTTGGTAATGTTCCTTCTGCTTCTATTGTGTGGAACAATTTAAAGAGTATTGGTATTAACTCTTCCTTGAAGATCTGGTAGCATTCTGCACCGAAACCATCTGGTCCTGGCCTTTTTTGGTTGGGAGACTTTTAATGACTGATATTTCCTTAGGGTTATTGGATTATTTAAATAGCTTATCTGGTCTTGACTTAATTTAGGTATGTCGTACCTATCCAGAAAATTATCTTTTTCTTTTAGATTTTCCAGTTTTGTTGAGTAGAGGTTTTTGAAGTATGACCTGATGATTCTCTGGATTTCCTCATTGTCTGCTGTTATGTCCCCCTTTTTGTTTCTGATTTTATTAATTTGGATTCCCTCTCTCTGTCTTTTAGATAGTTTGGATAAGGGTTTGTCTATCTTGTTAATTTTCTCAAAGAACCAACTGTTTGTTTCATTAATTTTTTTTTGTATTGTACTCTTTGTTTCTATTTTATTGATTTCAGCTCACAATTTGAAAATTTACTGGCATCTATTCTTCCTAGTGACTTTCTCATGACCACCATGGCCTGGCTCACTTCCTTCTCCCATTGACTCCCTACATCTTCTACTAGTACCTTTCCTGCAGGGCATGGCTCCTGTCAGAGTAGGACAAGCCATAGAATAATGTTCTTTCTCTCTGTCCATCTCTCCTAAAATGAAACCAAGCAGTGTCCCATGTCTGATTCCTCACCACACTGTTCCTGCATCCACCCATCTTCAGACACTGACCTCATACAGAGCTGGACTCTGGCAATGGATTTTTTTTACATAAGTGTGTGTGTGTGTGTGTGTGTGTGTGTGTGTGTGTGTGTGTGTGTGTTTATAGCAAAAATTATTTTAAGGCAGAGAAGTTGTAAATTAAGAAGGAATGAGAGTTTTCCTGGAAGTTGTTGAAAGGAAGTGATGGAGCGTGTATCATGTAAATTACAGTATACATATATGAAATAAAAACAAAGTTAATAACAACATGCAGTCCTTATCATTTGTCTATATAGTTAACTGATACTTCATATAAATAAATATTCCTGACACTGATCAACACATACTTTGTTTCTTGAGAAAGGAATTCTCTTATACTTGTCACTTCAGAAATTTAGGATAAAATTTTCATTTACTGTTTCCAATAGTAAATTCATTGGGGCACATTCTCACACAAATAACTTGTCCTCATACAAAATGTTATCATCCATTGAATGTTAATTTTGTTTAGTCTATTTCTCCATGAAAAAGATTTATATTATGGTGTTTTCAGGAATAGATATCTCTATATTGAGAGAACAGTCTCTGACAAATTCATTTGAACATTTGTGGGGCCATTTAAAAATATCATGACTTAAGCATATAGAAAGTAAGATATGTTATCTATGTTACCTGATAATAGTCATAAAATAATCCTTTGAGTTTGGCTATTTGATGAAATTCTACTTGTTGAAGAATGATTTCATTCTTCAACAGCATACACAGCATTGTATAAATTGTAACCTTCTTCACTCAGGACTGTGTCAAATTTTTTTTGTCAGAACTATTCCAGTGTAGTGTTGAATGAACAATTATTCATTGCATTATAATGGTTAGCATATTGAACAGTTAAAATAATTCCACTTTGCTCTCATCTGAGAAATGTCTACTGGATATTTGGAAGTGTTCATTGTTTGCATAAAATTCTTAAATTTAGAAAGCTTACCGTGGTGGTTTGCAAAAGTGACAGCCCCATGGAAGGGGTAAAGGCTGAAATCTCTCTTACTTTTGGTAACATCCCATTCTGAGGTGATGACCTAGATTCTCTGTATACCTAAATACCCCCATCTTCTGAAGCTGATTTATAGGGTAGATTTCATTTCTTTATAAATAATATCAGCCTTTGCTGATGGTGTCATGATTTGTTTGTCATATATTGCTGTCCTTACTCTGTATAAATTCATGCTATCTGGGATCACATTTACAAGAGCTAAACATATTCCATTTCTTTGCATCTCTTCTCTCAAGTCTGAAAGAAACTGAATTCCATGGGCATCATCTGAGATAAGCAGCCCTATCTGGATTCATTTAAAATAAAGCATTAAAGTAAGTATGGCCTGGGGCAAACATGTATCCTTGTGTGCTATCTGGTAGACATAGAACATTATCTTTCAGGTTGAAATTGTCCAAAGAAAACCTGAAGAATGAAGAACAGAAGAAGCAATGTGAGGAATATGATTGGCAGGAAGTTCATTCTGAGATATGAGTTGTGTTATTCACCTTCCAGAACTCCTACAAAGGACAGTAAGATTACCCTGTAAATGTTATGTATAGAAGTACTGGATTCTAGAATATTTCTGACAAATCTGAATGTTCAACAATTTTTTTCTTATTTTCTCCATTCATCAACTCTTGCAATACAAGGAAATATTGGTGACATACAAATAACTGATTCCTTATTCCCTTGGAATATATATACCAGCACATAGAGACCCATGCTGCCCATTCAATATGTGTAGGAACTTGGGATTGGCATAGACAAGCTGTTACCTCTTCTTTTACCACAGTGCCTCACTTTTTGATACCTGGTATAGATTGCCTTTTTTAAAGATGTGGTTCTTGATAGGCCTGCAAGTTCTACATCACATACAGCTATTCTATAACCATATTTATGAATACTTGAGGTACAGGGACAAATAACCAAACTAATGGAAACACATGAACTTTGAACCAATAGCTGAGGAGCCCCCAACTGGATCAGGCCCTCTGGATAAGTAAGATAGTTGATTAGCTTAAACTGTTTGGGAGGCACCTAGGCAGTGGGACCAGAACCTGTCTTTAGTGCATGAGCTGGCTGTTTGGAACCTGGGACTTATGCAGGGACACTTTGCTCAGCCTGGGAGGTGGGGACTGGACCTGCCTGGACTGAATCTACCAGGTTGAGATAAATCCCCAGGGGAGTCTTTGCCTTGGAGGAGATGGAAATGGTGGAGGGAAGTGGGGGAGGTAGGGAGGGGGAAGGACAGGGGAATCCATGACTGATATGTAAAATTAAATTAAATTATAAAATTTTAAAAAAAGATAATGGTTCCTGTTTATCTCTTTAGTAGCAAAAAATTGTACCAGAAAAAAACTCATATTTCCATGTTGGTATCCTTAAAAAAAAACCACATTAACATCATAGACAAGGTTGCAAACATAAAAGTTTAAAAACAATTGAAGCAAACTTTTTATAGACCCCTCTAAATTTCTGTATTCTATTTCCTAATATAAGGGCATGAAAGAAACAAGGTCATGGATATTGAACAACTCTCTACTGAATAACAAGGAACAAATAAAAAAATTAAAGATTCTCTAGGATTAAATGAAAATTAATATGCACCATACTCAAATTTATAAGACACAATGACCAATGCTGAAAGGAAATGTATTAGCACTACATGCTTACATTAAGAAAGTAGAGAGATATAATACTAGCAAGTTAACACATGAAAGCTCTAGAAAAAAAAAAGCAAGCACATCCAAGTGGAATAGACAGCAGTATGTAAACAAATTGAGGACTGAAATCAGTAATATAGAAACAAAGAGAACGATACAAAGAATCAATGCAACAAAAGTGGTAGTTCTTCAAGAAAATCAATAAGATAGACAAACCCTTATCCAAATGATTAAAAGAGAGAAAATATCCAAATAAACAAAATCAGAAATGAAAAGTAGGATAAAACAACAGATACCAAGAAAATCCAAAGAATTATTAGGTCATAGCTGAAAAATCTGTACTCCACAAAATTGGATAATAAGAAAAGTGGCAGATTTATTGATAGATACCACTTAACAGAGTAAAGCAAAATAAGATAAACAATTTAAACCTGTAAGTATTAAGTAAATAGAAGCATTCTTTAAAATTCTGCCAAGCAAGTCCAAGTTCACAACCAGACTGCTTTGAAGCAAAATTCTGCCAGACTTTTAAAGAATACCTGATACCAGTACTCCTAAAATTATTCTACAAAGTAGAAACAGTAAGAATATTGCCAAATGAACTTAGTGAGGCACTTTGATACTGAAATCACACAAAGACTTAACAAAGTGAGAGAATTACAGACTAATATCCCTCATGGTCATTCAGGCAAAAATACTCAGCAAAGTACCTGCAAACCAAATCCAAGAACATAAATATCCTATCCAATGAAGGAAATTCTCAGGGTATCATCATCTCTGATTTCAAACTCTACTACTGAGCTATAGTAAATAAATATCACAGGGCACTGGCATAAAACAGACAGGTAAATCAGTGAAATTTAATTGAAGACTGAAAAGTTAATATACACACCTACAGACACCTTATTTTGACAAAGAATCCAAAATTATACAATGGAAAAAAGAAAGAATAATCATCAAATGATGTTGGCATAAAGCCATCAGTATGTAGAAGAGCACACATAGATGCATATCTAGCACCCTGCACAAAACTCAAGTTCAAGTGCATCAAAGATTTCAACACAAAAACAGCTACAATGAACCTGAGAAAGTTGGAGAGAAAGTTGGAAAGAGCCTCGAACACATTGACACAAGTGACTACTTCCTAAATAGAATATCACAATTGCACACACTAACATTGACAATTAATAAATGGGACCTCATAAAACTGAAAAGCTTCTGTAAGGTAAAGGACACAGTCAGAAGGACAAACCAGTAGCACAATGAATGGGAAAAGATGATCTGGTATAATGTCTAATATCAACAACACAAGTGACAGTTCACCCTGGTGAGGATACATCATAAGGAAAACATCCATTGCTGGTGTGAGTGCAATACAGCTACTATGGAAATTAATGTAGTTGTTCTACATGAAGATGGCAGTCATTGTGCCTCAAGATCCAGCTATACCACTGTTGTTCATATACCTAAAAGATGCTTTATCCTACCACCAGGGCACTAGTTAAACTATGTTCATTGCTACTCTATTCTTAATTGACAGAAACTGTAAACAACCTACATGTCCCTCAGTGGAAAAATTGATAAAGAAAATGTGTGGTACATTTGTATCATGGAATATTACTTAGCTGTTAAAAATGACATCATGCTATTTGCAGGTAAATGGGTGAAACAGGAGAAAAAAGTCACCCTGAGTAAGATAACATAGATCCTGAAAGAAAAATATAATCTGTACTCATTTATATGTGGATAATATCTGCTAAATAAATGATAACAAAGCTACAATCTGTAGACTCAGAGCAGCTATGTTTAGAAGTGACTAGGGGCAACATGTGGATCACATTGGGAGCATTCAGAAATTCTCAGCAGAGAAAAACAATGACACCATGAAATTTGTAGGCAAATGGATGGAATTAGAAAATGTCATCCTGTATGAGGTGACCCAGACTCAGAATGACAAACATGGTATGTACCCACTCATAAGTGGATACTAGAATTGAAGCAAAGGATAACCAGACAACAACCCACAACTCCAGAGAAGATAGCTAACAAGGAAAACCCAAATAGGGACACATGGATTGTACTGGGAAGGGGAAATAGATGAGATCTCCATGAATGAAATGGGGGTGAGGGGTGGGCAATGGAGGGTAGGGCATGGGGAATGGGAACATAAGGGAATGGGATGGTTGAACTGAAACAGGGATGAAGTGGGAAAGCAATGAGAAAGATACCATGATGGAAGAAGATATCATGGACATAGAGAGAAACCCAGTGCTATGGAAGTTGCCAGGAATCCCCAGGGATGACCCCAGCTTAGACTACTAGAAATAGTGGAGGGGGTGCCTGAACTGAACTGGCTTGCCCCAGTGATCAGATCAGTGACTGCCCTGTCATCACAGAGCTTTTCTCCAATGACTGATGGAAGCAGATGCAGAGATCCACAGCCAAACACCAGGCAGAGCTCTAAGAGTCCAGTCAGAGAGAGAAGAGGCATTCTATGAGCAAGTGCATCAGGATCATGATGGGGAAACCTGCAGAGATGACCAAACCAAACTATTGGGAACTCATTTGATTTGGATCAATGGCTGTGGAGCCTGCATGGGAGTGGAATAGGCACTCTGCATAGTAAGATGATTGTGTAGCTTGATTTGCTCTGGGGGGATCTAGTGGTAGAATCAGAATCCATCTCTGGTGCATGAGGGAGCTTTTTGGAGCCCACTACCAATGATGAACCACCTCATGCAGCCTTCAGGCAGCATGGACTTGCCTCTGCTGGATGTGCTTCCCCTTGGCAAGCCTTGGCTGCTTGTGGGGGTGAATGGGAGGTCAGTTGGGAGGAAGGCAGGGAGGTGGGATGAGGGAAGAGGGAAATCTCTGATTGGTGTGTAAAATGAAAACAAATTCTTAATAAAAAATGAGTAAAAATATTAAGAGTGGAATTGGCATGGGAGGTTTAGAACTGAAGAATAATGTGGGAAATGGAAGGGGAGGTTGGATTAAGGTAAGGAATGAGAGCAGAGACATCAAGAACTTAAGGGCATTTAAGGAGTAAGAAGGAAATCCAGTGGAGTGGAAATTCCTAAAATACATGAAACTGATGTTAATGAAGTCTCCCAATTATGAAGGAGATAGAGTTCTAATTAGTAGCTCCAGTAACCAAATAAGGCTTCCAATACCAGAACTGGGTTACATCCAATTAAGTTGTTGATCAAAGAGGTCCCATGGGAATCCCAAATAAACCCAGGCTGTTGGCAGGGCAATAGATTGCTCTCTGCAAACTGATAGCAAGGATGGCCCCCTTGTTGAAGAGGACAAACATGCAATGCCTTGAACACGGAGACATAAAGCTACTGCCTCCATAGAACCTTTTCCACTGCATTCTAGAATCTTTGGCATGAGAATGTATTCTGAAGGCTACCAAAGTGAAACTTAAACACCAACTTAGCCACACAACTTTTGATCTACAATCTGTTCTGCCTGAAAAATATGTTTGGATAATGGTGGAACAAAACTTGTGGGAGTAACCAACCAATGTCTGTTTTGTCTTAAGGGCCATTCCATGAGATGAAATCCATATTGATCCAGTTTGGCTAACCAATAACCACATAAGAGATTTTTAAGAGTCCTAGGGTAAAACAAACACTATTGATATAAAAAGATTAAGAATAAAATGTCTCCTAATGATATTTTCCTATACTCGTAGATCAGTGCCTTATTCAACAATCATCAAAGAACCTTCTTTCTACCATTTCTGAGAATAAATACAGAGAATCCAGTTAGACATTATCCAGAGAGGGAGAGAGAGAGAGAGAGAGAGAGAGAGAGAGAGAGAGAGAGAGAGAGAGAGAGAGAGACCATGGAACACATATTTAGTTGGATGTTTCACCTCAGTGTTTGGGGAACCCATGTAAGTGAATATGGAAAGAGTGTAAGAGCCTCTAAATCAATTGAGAAAAGTTCATATGAACTCAACGAGACTGAAGCAGCAAGCACAGGGCTGACACAAGTCTGTCGCTGATCCTCTACATACACATTAAAGCCTTCAGTATTTGCATGGGACTACTGAGTGTGTGAATAAGTGCGTCTCTCACTCTTGTGCCTTTTCTTGGCACTCTTTTCTCTTGTGTTTTTTCTTTTGTCTTGTTCCACTTTTGTTTGGAGGGCTTTTTTAATCTTAATATGTTTTACTTTGTTGTATTTGGTTGTTATCTCTTTTCTAATCAGAGACAGAAATGGAGTAGATCCAGTTGGGGTAGGATGTGGAGAGGAACTAGGGGGAGTAGTGAGAGGAGAAGTGTAATCAGGATATTTTGTATGAGAAAAAAAACTATTTTTAATTAGAGGGGGAAATGTAAAATATATATATAGCAAAATCTCCATAAGTTAGGGATGGAAGAAAATTAATAAGAGGAGCTACTCTCTAATTTGAAGGCCTAATTGGTGGATTACAATGATACCTTCCCCCAGACCTCTGATCTGGGTGGGGCACAACCAATAATGAGCTCACCCAGCACTAAAGGCCAAAGGTGGATCAAGCCCTTGGTTTCTAGACCCAGGCATGTGAGAGATGAAAAGCCACATATCTGCCCCATGTTTTGCAGCTGGGGCAGATAGGGTTCAACCAAGTGCCAACTGTGACTCAACCAGGGGCCCTTCAGGCCTCAGGAGACCATTATGGTGAGTAAGTTCAGAGTATAGAAATGGAAGAGAGTGAGAGGCAGAAGAGTTCATGGGCTGGGGAGTGCTGCAGACCTGAGGAATTTAGGGCAGTAATGACCTGTTTTCCACTCAAGGTGATGTTGAAGCCAGGACTATGGCCAAGTGCCAAGACTTGGTCCAAGGCCCCAAAACAGCCACATGGTCTGTGTTAACATCTGTAACTCCTGTTACCACTGATGTTCATTCAGAGGACTAGGGGACTTGGCTATGACCTGGTAATGTGGTGATTTAACAAGGCAACTCCACTTATTTAAAAAGGAGGTTAATTTTGGGGTAACTTACAGTCAGTAAAGGAGTTGGTTACAGGATCCAGGAGAGGTGAGGTGCAGACCAGTAGGGTTCTCTGGAGAACTCTGACTCAATATTCCATCCAGCATCCAGGATCACAAGGAACAAAGATGCCCAGCATATGTGGATCTTGGGTGTTCAGGGATCCTGTCTCAGCCCCACCCCAGGGGCAAGTCATAGGCAGGCATGGAATTTACCAGAAGCCTCACTAGGGGTAGTACTTCCATGTCAAAGCTGGAACATCTATCCACTGTATCTCCCCATTTTGTCTAAATAAGAAAGTTCTAACATAATACAAAACTATATACACTAGGAATGATTACCAAAAATTGTTCAGCAATAATAAGGGATAATGACTTAGACAAGACAGAACTACAAGCAACATGAACAACATCAAACAAGGGACTAAATACTAAAATACTAAAGTCCAGAGAAGTCTGGAGCCTATGCCATTTACTTATGTAAATGGCACATTACAGAGATCATTCCAAAAGGTGTCCTATTCTAAAGAACCTGAATCTAATACTTAATAAGTTATAGCTAAGATACAAGAAGATTTTAAGTATAACTGTAAGTTTTCAATCCCATCTAAGACCTGAGAAGGAATATAATAATACCTGAGAAATGAGAGAAGGATGCAAGCAAGTTTCAGAAGTATGGCAAGAGTAAACAGAGACAGCTAGCATCCATGGAAGTCACCTAAAGTTTCTTAGCATCATTGGAACATTCAAACTGGCTAAAGGCTTGGAGTATCTGGCAGACCATTTTACTGTCAGCAATCAAGGCAAGGGAAGTTCTTTGCCTAGTAGGCCATTTTGGGCCAAGGTGAAGATGAACTTCTAAACAGAAACGTCTCTAGAAGCCTAACATTTTCTCAGGATCAGATTGTTGCTGCCAGGAGCAATCATGTCACACATCAACAGAATTCCAAGTTATCAAAAAATTTAAATGCTATTTTCTCTAGGTCTATGAAGTGTTTGAAGAATACCTATCCATCTAATATATGTTTCTGTAAGTCTGGCGAACATAACAGAGATGAGAAGCATAGGTGACTATAAATCTGTAAATCTTATCAATCTAGATAACCCAAGGACTAAGGCTTCACATAAGGGTAAACAATCTGTAAGCAAAAGGACAATGACCTCAAAATTGTGACAATACAGAAAATTGCTAACGCAGAGGTAGGAATGTATAGTACAATATGCAATATAACAATAATCCTAAATATATATCAATATACCAAGTATCCCAAACAGAGGTAGAACATACATACAGTATGACAAATATAATTTTACATTTGTATCAATATACAAACATTTCAAATGAGAGTAGAAGTATATGTACATTGCAACAAATACGGTTCTGTATTTGTATCAAATACAAATTATCTGAAATAACAATATAAAAATTGTTTACATTTGAATCAATATATAAGAATCCATAATAGTACAATATATCTAATGCTGATATTTTACTAAATTAGTTTACTAGTATATATAATAATCTACCTTTATATCCTATACCAATCCATTTCTCTTTTTTTCTTTTCTTAAGGGGAATACCAAGTCCAAAGTTTTCTTCCACCCCCAATACTGTAACCACTATCCATAACCCTCAGAACCATGAAACATTTGGGAAAAGGGGGTGTCATTTCCTTAGAATTGCTTCCTGCTGTTCAGGGGGTAATGGTATCTCCATGGGGTCCTGTAAGAAAGCTCAAATAGTTAAGTCTCCATTGGACTAACTGTAGATTCTGCAGCCAGTCTGAGAGTAATTGATACAGTTATCTGAGACAACTTCTGACTAGAAGTGTAGTATGACTAACCATCTTATTATGGAATTATCTTGGAGAGTTTTCAGTCCAAGGCTGATCACTGAGTAATGTTTGTGAGTATCATGGCATAATTCTGGACTAGGTAGAGTTGTTGTTGTGGGACCCCATCTTCCTTCTGGAGACTTCAGAGATTGCAATTAGAAAAGACTTATTTTTTCCTGTGAAATACTTGAACATTATTAATATCAAAATGGAAAGTTTGGAATTAAAGATGACTTGACATGTAAGAAAGGATTCCGAGAAATCAAGAATAAGCATGCAGAGAGTTAGAATCTTGAAGACAATGGTCCCTTTTTATTGATTTTCTTCTGTCCCACACCAGATGGCTCTTCAGATATGAGGCAGAATCTCTCAACCTTTTTTTTTAGCAATATGCTTGGGTTTAGAGAAGGAGTGAGCCAATTCCAACTCCAAAGCCAGCTTGGTATATAACTGAATCAAAACCACAACTCTTCTAGAGTTAAAGAGATACAGATGTTAGGCAGTGAGATGTCTAGCTATTCTTTCAATTGTAGATGTCTAGATATCCAAGGTCTTATGATTTCTGGAAGATGGGTATTTCCACTGTCCTGTAAAGACAAATATAGAACCCTACCCCAACCCTTGTTTGTTAAATTTTTCTTACAACTTGTAGAGATGTCACATTGGTGAATGAGTTTTTACTTCTCCTCATCAAGAGGTTTCTCCTGTTCAAATTGAGTTTTTACTAATTTTGTTGGTATCCTTAGCTTTTCTTCTCCTGTAGAAACAAAAGCAAAACACTTTTCCCCAATGTAAGACATATCCTGGTTTCCATTCTGAGGTCAACACATCTTTGAAATAAACCAGTTGATTTAGCTCAGAAGTTCTGTCTGTTGTCCAATGTCTCTCCATATGTGGTTGTTCCTTTTTCATCAGCATTGAGAAAACCCAAGGTTAATAAAGCATTATGCAATCTATTTCTAGGAGTCATTCTTATCTGTTGCTGTTTATTTAGCATATCCTTTAAAGTCCAACTGGATCTTTCTATGACTGTTTGGACTGTGGTATTGTGTGCTATACTTGTAACATGCTTTATATTGTAATAATAAAAAAAAAACTGTCATTATATTGGAGACCTATGCTTGGGCATTGTCTTTATTAATTTGTACAGGTATTCCCATGATGGCCATAACTTCTAATATGTGTGTAATCACAGAATCAGCCTTTTCAGAATTCATAGGAGTTGTCCACTGAAATCCTAAATAGGTGTCAATGGTATGGTGTACATACTTTAATCTTCCAAATTATGTGAAATGAAACACATTCATCTGCCAAATTTCATTTCTTTGTATACCTTTTGTATTCCTCCCTGCAGAGAAGTAATAAGTAGGACTTTTTTTTTTATAATATCCTTAGCTTGTTGCCAAGTGATGGAGAAATACTTCTTCAAACCTTTGCTATTTACATGGTGTTTCTTCTGAAAATTTGAGGCTTCTAACATGTTACCTATTAGTGCCTGATTAATCTCATCATTACCTTGTGCTAGAGGTCCTGGCAAACCCATATGGGATCTGGTATGTGTTATATATAGGATGTTTTCTATTTCTGATATTTTCCTGCAATCGTATGAATAATGAAGTTAATTCTGTATTATCAGGGATAAATTCAGTAGTTTCAATATGTAAAACAACTCTCTCTGTGTATTGAGAATCAGTGACTATATTGAGGGATTCTGTGAAGTCCATCAGTACCATAAGATTGGCATACAGTTCTGCTTTTTGTACAGAGTTGTATGGACTTTGAACCACTTTACTTAAGTCTTCTAATTTGTATCCTGTTTTCCCTGATTTATTTGCATCAGTATAGAATGTTAGGACTGCAGAAATTGACTTTTGTCATACAACATGAGGAAGGACCCATTAAATCATCTTTATGAATTCTATTTCTTGCTTTTGGAATAAAAGTTGTTAATCTATCCCAAAAAGTTACTTCAGGCTTTCTTCCATTATTCACTCTTCCATAGTGATGAAATTTCCTCATTTGTGCTGGGTGCATTCCTGTCATCTGGCAAGGTCTTAATTTTACTTTTTGAATAAATTCAGAGATCTTTTCTATATTAGTCTTTTACTTCTTACTTGGTTTAGATGGTAAAAATATCCAATCCAATATAACATCTTCCCTCTGCCTCAAAATATCTGTGGGGGAATGTCTTGAGGGGAGTATGACTAGATTGCATTTAAGTTCTGGATTAACATGATCCAAATGTGCTTCTCATATTTGTCTTTTCTACTAGAGCCAATTGCTTCTCAACTTCAGCTGATAATTCCCTTGAACTATTTAATTCTTTTTCCCCTTTTAGAGTATTAGTAAAATTTTGTAGTCCATCTTTGCATATTCCCATGATAACCAGTAAGTTGGAAATGCTTGCTAACAATTTTTGAAAATCATTAAGGGTCTGATATCTATCTTTCCTTAGTTGTACTTTTTGGGATCTAAATTTTTTTGTAGCTCTATCTTATACCCTAAGTAATTAATAGAATTTCTTTTTGTATTTTTTCAGGAGCGATTTGCAGTCCCCAGTGAGGCAAAACTTTTTTTTTTTTACTTCTTCAAACATGGTTTCTAATGTGCCTAACTTTGGATCAGCTAATAAGATATTATCCATATAGTGATAAATTATGAATTGTGGAAACTTCACACAAATTATCTTCAATGTGTTTCACACAAAGTGTTGGCACAGGGTAGGGCTGTTTAAGATTCCCTGTGGTAGGACCTTCCATTGATATCTCTTGACTGGCTGGAAATAGTTATAATTAGGTACTGTGAGGATGAATTTTTCTCTATCATTTTCTTGTAAGGGTATGGTAGAGAAACAGTGTTTTAAGTCAATAACTGTTGTAGGCCATTCTTTGGGTATCAGAGAGGGCAAGGGCATCCCAGTCTGTAGGGAGTCCGTGGGCTGATTACTTTATTAATAATTCTCAGATCTGTCTTACCAGACTTCTTTTTTAAATAACAAATACTGGAGAATCCCAAGGGCTGGTAGATTCTTCAATGTGTTGTGCATTTAACTGCTCTTTAAGCAGCTGTTCTAAACCTTGTAGCTTCTCTTTTGTCAAAGGCCACTGCTTAACCCAAACAAGTTTATTGATTAGTCATTTTAAAGGTAAGGCTGTTGCTACTCTTGAATGTTTGATTTCTTATAGCATGTTATGATATTATTCCTAGAAATATGCATTGATCTGTATTCCTTTTCTGAGAGTGTTGGAATTTTAATCTGGGCATTCCACTGTTGTAACATATCTTGGCTCCAAAGATTCATTGCTACATTTGCTACATTCGGCTTCAGCCTTCCTTTCTGTCCTTCTGGCCCTATGCATTCATCTTGAACTCTGTTCTATCTAGATAAGGTTCCAATCCCTAGAAATTGGACATCTACCTCTTGAAGAGGCCATTTTGGGTGCCATAATTTTGGTACAATTATACTCACAGCTGCACATATGTATACCAGGCCCTCCAGAGCAATGCCATTGATTCAAATTCTAAGCTTTGATCTACGTTCATTTACGGAAGTCTGCCAAAATATTCATTTTATTGTGTTCTTTGTAACTGTTGATTCATTTATCAGAGCTGTTCTATCTTCCAGTGCATTATCATTCTTTACAGTAGACACTGGGTTATTTAATTGTTCTGGAGAGGAATTTCTTCACAATCACTGGAAATGTTTGTACCATGTTTGTTTTGGGGACCTGAAAGAGGCCCCTTGAGGCATTTCCTGAAGGTAAACTGGTACCTTGTATATCTATTATTGATCTGCCCTCATCAGTCCAATGTTAGCCCTTATCTTATCTTCTTTATAGTCCAGAAGATTGAGATTTCCCATTTGGGTTATTTCTATAAGGAGTGTTACTTCTAGGAGCACTCCATGTACAGTTTTTACTTATGTGACCTGGTGTACCACATTTAAAGCATTTGGTACCCTGGAGCTTTCTTCTACCTCTGGAAATTGCCTCTTCTATCCAAGCCACTATATTTAAGAGATTCAACACCATTAGTATACTGAATCCATTCTTTTAAAGAAGCTGATTTAACCTTTAATGGTGTAAGTATTCTTTTGCATTCTGTACTGACATTGTTGAATGCCAAGGACTCAGTTAATACTTGTCTTCATCCTTTATCTGACACAGCTTTCATTATAGTTGTGGTCAGCCTTTGTATAAAATCAGTAAAAGTTTCTAGCAGTCCCTGAAATATCTTTGTGTATACCTCAGTTGGTTTTTCTTATTCTGGATTTTTTCCCAATCATTTAGAGCTGATGTATAGCATAGGGATATAGTATGCTCATCATAAGTGGCTTGTACATTCCTATCAGTTAAATATCCCTCACCAAGAATTTGATCTTGGGAGATCTCAAAACCTCTGATTTTACCTTATTGCTCTAAATTTCTTGCCTCTCTCAACCAGCTTTTCTATTGTAACTACTGGCTATATTCTAGAACAGATGAAATTAAGTGATTCAGTCACTAGGAATGATTCTATGTAAGGTAGACCAGGAAGTAAACATCTGACTTACATATGTTGAGTGCATACCATACATGACTATTTCTTCCTTAATATTTATAAAAATCTTTCAGAGTGCCTGAACTCACACCCAGAGAGGACCACACCTAGGTCCCAGACCTGGGCACCAGCCATTCTGGGGAACACCTGCCCAAATTGGCCCCAGGTACTGGCCATAGGGTAGGACCCCTCAACCCCACCGGCAAGGTTCCCCCTCTCCAAGACCCTCTGGGTGGACAATACAACCTCCACACCTATCCACAAGGGACCCCAGCCACTTCCAGATGCTTAGAAACCAGGCCCCAGCTTCCATCCTGACCCGGAACTCCTATCTGGACCAGAGGTGAGTGCCTGGGGTTATAGTCAGAGATGACCCTGCCTCTAGGTCCCACCACTGGGCACCAGCCATCACTGTAAGACTTGCCCAACTTGACCCCAGTTTCTGGCCATTTGGCAGGCCATGCAGGAAGGTTCCACTTTTCCAAGACTGCAGGCAGACCCTGCAATCTCCACACCCTGCCCCTATACCCATCTGTCCAAGACCTCAGCCACTTCCTGAGTCTCAGAGACTAGCCCTCAGCTCAAACCCCATCCAGGAGCTCCCATCTGGTCAAGATATTGAGATCCTAGCCACTTCCTGAGATTCAAAGACCAGCTCCCAGCTCCCATCCAGCCCTGAACTCCCACCTGGACAGGAGCTTCCATCTTGCCATGGAGCTCCCATCTGGACAAGATACAGAGACCTCAGTGATTTCCTGAGATTCAGAGACCAGACCCTAGCTCCCATACTGCCAGTACTCCCATCTGAATCAGAGCTCTCATCTGGCCCACAGCTTCATTCTGGAACAGAGAGATGCTCCCTAAATCTGTCAGCTCTGTCTGGACCAAGCACACTGATAAGACCAAGAACGAATCCACAAGGAGATGGGCAGATGTCAAGAAAGAAGTACATACAACAAAATAAAGAGCAATACAGCATCACCAGAACCTAGCCCTCCTCCAACAGCTAGACCTGAACATCACAGAATGGAAGAAGCAGAAGAAAACAACCTTATAAGTAACATCATGAAGAGGCTAGAGCCTTATACAAAAGAAATAAAAAATAAAGTGGAGGAACAGACAAAAAAAATGGGAAAAATGCTATAAAAAACTAGAGGAAAGAACAAATAAAGCAGAAGAAAAAATAAGGCCCTGAATGAAAATCATGAAAAAGCAATGAAACAGATGAGAGAAACAGTCCAAGACCTGAAAAGGGAAATAGAAAAAATGAACAAGACACAAGCAGAGGGAATGCCGGAAACAGAAAATTTGAGTAAATGAACAGGAACTTCAGATGCAAGTATAACCAACAGAATGCAAGAGATGGAAGGGAGGATCTCTGGTGTTGAAGATACGGTAGAAGAAATAGAATCATCAGTCAAAGAAAACACTAGAGACAATAAAATCATGACCCCAAAATGTCCAAGAAATTTGGGACACCATGAAAAGACCAAACATATGAATAATAGCGATAGAGGAAAGAGAAGAATACCAACTCAAAGGCACAGAAAATATATTTAACAAGATCATAGAAGAAAACTTTCCCAACTTAAAGAAGGAAATGCCTATGAAGATACAAGAAGCCTATAGAACACCAAAGAGAGTGGACCCCCAAAAAAGTCCCCTCACCACAAATAATTAAACAACTAAACATACAGAATAAAGAAAGAATATTAAGAGCAGAAAAGGAAAGAATAACACCCGATTTCTCAATGGAGACTTTGAAAGCCAGAAGGACCTGGACAGATATAATGCAGACACTAAGAGACCATGGATGCCAGCCTAGACTAATATACCCAGAAAAACTTTCAATCATCATAGATGGAGTGAACAAGACATTCCAAGACAAAGCCAGATTTAAACAATACTTATCCACAAACCCAGGCCTACAGAAAGCACTAGAAGGAAAATTCCAACCTAAGGAAGGCAGATACACCCTCGAAAACACAGGCAATAGATAACACCACAGCAGTAAACACCAAAGAAGAGAAGTACACACACACTAACACCAAAAAAATAAAAATAGTAACAGGAATGAACAATCATTGGTCATTAATATCCCTTAATATCAATGGAATTAATTCACCTACAAAAAGACACAGACTAACAGAATGCATATGAAAACAGGGCCCATCTTTCTGCTGCATACAAGAAACACACCTCAAATTCAAAGATAGACACAACCTAAGAATAAAAGGCTGGAAAAAGCCTTTCCAATCAAATGGTGTAAAGAAGCAAGCTGGTGTAGCCATCCTAATTTCCAGCAAAATAGACTTCAAACTAAAATCAATCAAAAGAGATGATGAAGGACATTACATACTCATCACAGGAAAGATCCATCAAGATGAAGTTTCAATTCTGTACATTTATGCTCCAAACATAAGGTCACCTACATATGTAAAAGAAACATTACTAAAGCTTAAATCACATATAAAACCCCACACATTAATAGTGGGAGACTTCAACACCCCACTTTCACCTCTGGACAGATCTGCCAAATTAAAACTTAACAGAGAAATAATGGATTTAACAGATGTTATGATTCAAATGGACTTAATTGCTATCTACAGAACATTCCACCTGAACAAAAAAGAATATACCTTCTCAGCATCCCATAGAACCTTCTCTAAAATCAACCACATACTTGGCCACAAAACAATTCTCAAGAGATACAAGACAATTGGAATAACTTCCTGTGTTCTATCAGACCACCATGCTTTAAAGTTAGATTTCACCAACAACAAGAACTACAGAAAACATAGAATCTCTTGGAAACTGAATAATGCTCAAGTGAATCACCTGTGGGTTAAGGAAGAAATAAAGAAAGAAATTAAAGACTTCTTAGAGATCAATGAAAATAAATACGCCACATACCCAAACTTATGGGACACTATGAAAGCAGTGCTAAGAGGGAAATTCATAGCATTAAATGCCCACATAAAGAAGCTGGAGAAATCTCACACTACTGACTTAATAGTACACCTGCAAGCTCTAGAACAAGAAGAAGCAGAGTCCCCCAGGAAGAACAGATTCCAGGAAATTATCAAATTGTGAGCTGAAATCAGTAAAATAGAAATGAAGGGAACAATACAAAAAATTAATGAAACAAAGAGTTGGTTCTTTGAGAAAATCAACAAAATAGACAAGCCCTTATCCAAACTAACCAAAAAACAGAGAGAGAGCATCCAAAATAACAAAATCTGAAATGAAAAGGGGAACATAACAACAGACAATGAGGAAATCCAGAGAATCATCAGGTCATACTTCAAAAACCTCTACTCCACAAAACTGGAAAATCTAAAAGCAATGGATAATTTTCTGGAGGAACCATATACCTGAGTTAAATCAAGACCAGATAAACCATTTAAATAGTCCAATAACCCTAAGGAAATAGAATCAGTCATTAAAAGTCTCCCAACCAAAAAAGCCTGGGACCAGAAAGATTCAGTGCAGAATTCTACCAGATCTTCAAAGATGACTTAATACCAATACTCTTTAAATTGTTCCACAAAATATAAGCAGAAGGATATTACCAAACTCCTTCTATGAGGCCACAATTATCCTGATTCCTAAACCAAACAAAGATGCAACAAAGAAAGAGAACTACAGACCGATCTCCCTCATGAACATTGATGCAAAAATACTCAATATAATACTGGCAAACAGACTCTAAGAACACATCAAAACAATTATCCACCATGATCAAGTAGGCTTCGTCCTAGGGATGCAAGGGTGGTTCAACATATGAAAGTCCGTCAATGTAATACACGATATAACGAAACTCAAAGAAAAAAACCACATGATCATCTCACTAGACACAGAAAAGGCATTTGATAAATTCAACACCCTTTCATGATAAAGGTCTTGGAGAGAAAAGGAATACAAGGAACATTTCTAAACATAATAAAGGCAATCTACAGCAAGCCAACAGCCACCATCAAATTAAACTGAGAGAAATTCAAACCGATACCACTAAAATCAGGAACAAGTCAAGGCTGTCCACTCTCCCCATACTTATTCAATATAGTACTTGAAGTTCTAGCCAGAGCAATAAGACAACATAAGGAGAGTAAAGAGATACAAATTAGAAAGGAAGAAGTCAAGCTTTCCCTATTTGCAGATGACATGATAGTATACATGAGTGACCCCAAAAATTCAACCAAAGAACTGATGCAGCTTATAAACACCTTCAGCAACATAGCAGGATACAAGATCAACTCAAAAAAATCAGTAGCCCTCCTATACACAATAGACAAACAAGCTGGGAAGGAAATCAGTGATATATCACCCTCTACAATAGCCACAAATGATATAAAATACCTTGGGGTTACTCTAACTAAGCATGTGAAGGACCTATATGACAAGAACTTTAAGTACCTTAAAAAAGAAATTGAAGAAGATGTCAGAAAATGGAAAGATCTTCCTTGCTCATGAATAGGCAGGATTAACATAGTAAAAATGGCGATCTTACCAAATGCAATCTACAGATTCAATGCAATCCCCATCAAATTACCAACACAATTCTTCTCAGACCAGGAAAGAATAATACTCAACTTCATATGGAAAAAAAAAAAACAGGATAGCCAAAAGAATCCTGTACAATAAAACAACCTCTGGAAGCATCACAATCCCCGACCTCAAGCTCTACTATAGAGCTACTGTAATAAAAACAGCTTGGTATTGGCATAAAAACCGACATGTGGACCAATGGAATCGAATTGAAGACAATGACATTAACTCACACACCTATGAACATATAATTTTTGACAAAGAAGCCAAAAATGTACACTGGAATAAAGAAAGCATCTTCAACAAATGGTGCTTCCATAACTGGATGTCAGTGTGTACAAGGCTACAAATAGATCCATGTTTGTCACTGTGCACAAAACTTAAGTCCAAGTGGATCAAAGACTTCAACATAAATCCAGTTACTCTGAACCTGATAGAAGAGAAAGTAGGAAGCAGTCTTTAATGCATTGGCACAGGAGATCACTTCCTAAATATAACACCAGTAGCACAGACACTGAGTAAAACAATCAATCAATGGGACCTGTTGAAACTGAGAAGCTTTTGTAGAGCATTGGACACGGTCAACAAGACAAAGCAACAGCCTACAGAATTGGGAAAAGGTCTTCACCAACACCACATCTGACAGAGGGCTGATATCCAGAACATATAAAGAACTCAAGAAATTAGACATCAAAATGCCCAACAGTTCAATTAAGAAATGGGCTATAGAACTAAACAGAGAATTCTCTACAGAGGAAGCTCAAATGGCTGAAAGATATTTAAGGAATTGCTCAACATCCCTAATTATCTGGGAAATGCAAATCAAAACGACTCTGAGATACCATCTTACACCTGTCAGAATGGCTAAGATCAAAAACACAGAAGACAGCTTGTGCTGGAGAGGATGTGGAGCAAGGGGAACTCTCCTCCACTGCTGGTGGCAATGCAAGCTTATATAGCCACTTTGGAAATCAATATGGCTCTTCCTTAGAAATTTGGGAATCCATCTCCCCCAAGACCCAGCTATAGCACTCTTGGGCATATACCCAAGGAATGCTCAATCATACCACAAGGGCATTTGCTCAGCTATGTTCATAGCAGCATTGTTTGTAATAGCCAGAACCTGGAAACAACCTAGATGCCCTTCAATGGAAGAATGGATAAAGAAAATATGGTACATAATAATGTTTCTTTTAGAATTGTGGGTGTCCTTGTATTTGTGGTGTAGATATTAGATATTCAGCATTAAGATTTCATCTTGATGAATTTTTTTCCTGTGATAAGTAATATCCTTCTTGATCACTTTTGATTAATTTTATTTTTAAGTCTAATTTGTTAGGTATTAGGATAGTTACACTAGCTTGCTTTTTCTGTCAATTTGATTGGAAATTCTTTTGCCAAATCTTTACTTGGAGATAATGTCTGTCTTTGAGGTTGAGGTGTGTTTCTTGTATATAGCAGAGGATGGATCCCTCTTTTTACATTGATTCTGTTATCCTGTGTCTTTTTATTAAAGAATTGAGTCCACTGATATTAAGAGATATTAACAACTAGTGATTGTTAATTTTTGTTAGTTTTTTGGTTTTTTAGTGGTGGTGGGAGTCTGTGTTTCCCTTTGGGTTTTGCTGGTGTAATATTACCTATTTCCTGTTTTTGTCAATGTAGTTAACTTCCTTGAATCAGTGTTTTCCTTCTAGTATTTTCCTTTTTCCTAGATTTGTGGATAGGTGTTATTTAAATCTATTTTTTTTTCATGAAATATCTTGTTTTCTCAGTCTATGGTGATCAAAAGTTTTGCTGAGTATAGTAGTCTGTGTTGGCATCCATGGTCCCTTAATATTTGTAAAACATCTGTCCAGGACCTTCTGGCTTTCAGAGTTTCCATTGAGAAATCAGATGTAATTCTGATGGGTCAGCCTTTATATGTTACTTGGCCTTTTTCCTTTGCAGCTCTTAATATTATTTCTTTATTCCTTATGTTTAGTGTTCTGATTTTTATGTGGCAAGTAGAGTTTATTTTTTGGTCCAGTCTAATTGGTGTTTTGTAAGATGGTTTTACCTTCATAGACATTTCCTTCTTTAGGTTGGGAAAGTTTTCTTTTATGATTTTGTTGAATATGTTTTCTGTGTCTTTGAGCTAATATTCTTCTTCTTCTTTTACACCTATTATTCTTAGGTCTTTTCATGACTTCCCAGATATCCTGGATGTTTTATGTTAAGAATTTGTTATATTTAACATTTTCTTTGACCAATGAATCCACCTCCTCCATCAGATCTTCAATGCCTGAAATTGTCTTTTTCATCTCTTATATTCTGTTGGTGATGCTTGCATTTGTGGTTACTGCTCATTTACCCATATTTTGCATTTCTATAATTCCCGCAGTTTGTGCTTTCTTCATATCTCATTTCAATTTTTAATTCTTGAACTCTTTCCTTCACTTGTTTGATTCTTTTTTCTTGGCTTTCTTTAAGGGATTTACTGATTTCCATTTTTCATTTCCTCTTTAAGGGACTCTATCATCTTCATATAGTTACTTTTAAGGTCATTTTGTGCTTCATCATCTGTGTTGTGATGTTCAGGTCTTGCTGTTCTAGAACCACTAGTCTCTGGTGGTTCCATATTGCTCTTTATGTTGTTAAATGTATTCTTATACTGCCTTTTACACATCTCTTCCAATTGGTGCAGGTGGATCCTGTGGCTCTGATGGTTGCTTTTCTGTCATTTGGTGTAGGTGGGACCTGTGGCTCCAGGGGTCACTGATGTTGAGGAGGATAGTTTATAGAGAGGGGGAAGATGATGCTGTTCCATCTGTGGGGCTGCAATCAGCGGGCCCTTGTGTGCTAGGGCCTAGAGAACATGGCTATTTAGTATGAAACTAAGACACTCACCTCTTCCTACAATTGGTGCAGGCAAGACACATGCGTCTGGGGGTCACTGAGGCTGTGCGGAGGATTGGTGGAGGAAGGATTCTGCTGCCTGGTCACTAAGACTATGGTTGGTTGGGGAGGGACATAGGATGTACCCCCAGGGGCTAGGACCAAAAAGCATGGCTGTCTGGCACAGAGTTCAGATGCTCATTTCTTTCACCTCTCAGTGCAGGTGGGGCCTGTGGCTTCAATGGTCACTGAAGTGCCAGGGCAAGGTTGTTGGGAGAAGGATGAGGCTGTTTTGTTGCCATGGCTGTAGTGGGTGTGGGAGGGGCACAGGCTATGACTCCTGGGGCTAGGAACCAGAGATCAGAGCTGACAGGTCCTGAGCTCAGACACTCACCTCTTCACCCAATCAGTTTAGGTGTGGCTTGTAGATCCGGTAGTCCATGATGCCATGGGCATGGTTGCCAGGGGAAGGATGCTGCTGCCAGGTTACTTGACTGTGGTGGGGGTGACTTTCTGGATTTTAGAGTTTCTACTGGAAGTCATGTGTCATTCTGATAGATGTGACTTTATATATTGCTTGGCCTTTTTCCTTTGTGCCTCTTAATATTCTTTTTTCATTATTTATGTTCAGTGTTTTGATTATTATATGGCAAGGGGACATTTTTTGGTCCAGCAGGTTTGGTGTTCTGTAAGCTTCTTGTAACTTTATAATTATATCCTTTAGGTTGAGAAAGTTTTCTTCTATGATTATGTTGAGTATATTTTTTTTCTGGCTTTTGAGCTGGGATTCTTCTCCTTCTATTCCTATTATTCTTAGGTTTGGTCTTTTCATGGTGTCTCAGATTTCCTGGATGTTTTATGTTGCACGAATCCCAATTTGTCTTAATAAAAACCTGAAGCTAGATATAAGGGTACATGCTGAAAAATCAGAGAGCCAAAGGAACAAGCCACAGCTACCTATTACCTCATCAACTCCTCAGCTAAAAGAATTGAGCTCCTGTCTCCTCCTGCTTCATATTCCTTTCTATGCTCAGCCACGTCACTTCCTTCTCAACCTCCCTAGTGCTGAAATTAAAGTTGTGAGATCCAGTGTGCTTGGATCAAAGGTATGTACCACCAATGCATGGCCTCTATGGCTTACTATTGGCTAGCCTTTTCCTCTCATCTTCAGAAAAGTTTTATTTGTTAGAGCATGCACAAAATATCACCACAGTTGCCCTTGTTTATCTAAAATAGAAAGAAGGTAATAACTAACATAAGAAAATAGTATACAAGAAGTTCAATAACTATATATGATAGATACAGGCAATAATTACATCAATAATGTCTACTCATTAACAATTGGCAAATTCAAGCCAGTGTATCCCTAAAAACTGGGCAGCAGACTCTTCCCCTACCCCACTCACCAAACCAATTATCCCCTGCAGGCAGCAGTGACCACTGGATCCATAAGTGCACCCTGAACCAATTGGGACAGGTAAGGCCCCATCTCTGCACTGAGCAGACAATGTCTCTAGCTGTTATGTCCTGGGGGCACATTCCATGCCACTGTCTCCAGCTCTTGGAGCCACAGGGACCAGGAAGCTGCCTCTTTTCCCGCTCCCTCTAAAAGACAACCCTCCCTGGTGACATAAGTTACCACTGGACCCAGAAGCCCACCCTGCAGCAATTGGGAACAGGTAAGGCCCCATCTCTAGACTAGGCAGAGCAGATCTCTACCTCCTAGGCTCTGGAGACACATTCCATGCCCCTCACCTGAACCTCCAGCAACTGCAGCCCTAGAGCCCTAGGAAGTGATGTGGCTGGGCATAGAAAGGAATATGGTAAGGGCAGCAGACTCTTCCCTACCCCAACTTGCCAAACCTATCATCCCCTGTGGCAGCAGTGACCACTGGAGCCATAAGCCCATCCTGAACCAAGTGGGAATATCTGCTCCCTGACACAGATCCTACTAGTGCAATTAGACTAAGAGTTGCTCCCTGAGATAGATACCATCAGTACCAATTGGACCAAGAGCCCTGATTTGACCAAGAGCTTCCATTAGACCAAAAGTATCAATCGGACTGAGAGAGGCTCCCTTAGACACAGACACTGCTTGCACTGAGTGGAGAAAGAGACACGTAGAAAATACAGTCAACAACAAAAACCAACATGGCACCATCAGAACCTAGTGGTTCTATATCAGCAAGACCCGAATATCCCAACACAGAAGCAGAAGAAATCAACCTTAAAAATGACTTTAAAAGATGATAGAGGACTTTAAAGAGGAAATGAAAATTTCTCTTAAAGAAATTGAGCAAAAGACAAACAAAAAATTGGAAGAAATCAATGAATTAAAGAAAGCCAAGAAAAAGCAATTAAACAGATGAAGGAAACAGTTCAATATTTGAAAACCAAAACAGGGGCAATAAAAAAGACACAAAGTAAGGGAATGCTGGAAATGGAAAATCTGAGTAAAAGAACAGGAACTACAGATGCAAGCATAATCAAAAGAATATAAGAGATGGAAGAGAGAATCTCTGGCATTGAAGATACAATAGAGGAAATAGATTCATCAGTCAAAGAAAACACTAAAGCCAAAAAGAAAGTCATAACACAAAACATCCAGGAAATTTGGGACACCATGAAAAGATCAAACATAGGAATAATAGGGATACAAGAAGGAGAAGAATACCAACTCAAAGGCACAGAAAATATATTCAACAAAATCATAGATGAAAACTTTCCCAACCTAAAGAAGGAAATGCGTATAAAGATACAAGAAGTTTACAGAACACCAAATAGACTGGATCAAAAAAATGTCCCCTTACCACATAATAAACAAATGACTAAATATACAGAATAAAGAAAAAATATTAATAGCTACAAGTGAAAAAGGCCAAGTAACATATTAAGGGAGACACATTAGAATAATATCTGACTTCTAAATGGAGACTTTGAAAGCCAGAAGGTACTGGACAGACATTATGCAGACACTAAAAGACCATGGATGCCAACCCAGACTGTTATATCCAGCAAAACTCTCAATCACCATAGACAGAGTAAACAAAATATTCTATGATAAAGCTGGATTTAAACAATACCTACCCACAAATCCAGCCTGACAGAAAGCACTAGAAGGAATAATTCAACCTAAAAAGTTAGATAGACCCAGGGAAACACAAGCAATAGATAGTCCCACACCCACAAATACCAAAAAAGGGAAACACACAGCACCACCACCAAAAATAACAGGAATTAACAATCAATGGTTATTAATATCCATTAATATCAATGGTCTCAATTCACCTATAAAAAGACATAGGCTAACAGAATAGATACAAAAACAGGATCCATCCTTCTGCTGCATATAAGAAACACACCTGAACTTCAAAGACAGACTGGGAAAAGACTTTCCAATCAAATGAACTTAAGAACAAGCAGGGGTAGCTACCCTAATACCTAATAAAATAGACTTCAAACTAAAATCAGTAGAAAGAGATCAGGAATCATATTACATATTCATCACAGGGAAAATCCACCAAGATGAAGGCTCAATTCTGAACACTTAATGTCCCAAATACAAGGGCATCCACTATGACCAAGTAGGCTTTATCCTTGAAATGCATGAATGTTTCAACAAACAAATATCTGTCAATGTAACACACCATATAAACAAATTCAACACACTTTCATGATCAAAGTCTTGGAGAGATCAGGGATTCAAAGAACATACCTAAACATAATAAAGGCAATTTACAGGAAGTCTACAGCCAACATCAAATTAAATGGAGAGAAACTCAAAACAATTCCACTAAAATGAGAAACAAGACAAGGCTGCCCACTCTCCCCATATCTATTAAATACAGCACTGGAAGTTCTCGCTAGAGCAATAAGACAACAAAAGATCAAGGGGATACAAATTGGAAAGTAAGAAGTCAAACATTTGCTATTTGCAAATGGTAGTATAATTTTACTACCCAAAAATTTTACTAGAGAAATTTTACAGCTGATAAACAACTTCAGAAATGTGGCAGGATACAAGATTAGGATACAAGATTAATGCAAAAAAATAGTAACCTTCCTATATACAAATGATAAATGGGCCAAGAAAAAAAATCAGAGAAACATCACCCTTTACAATAGCCACAAATAATATAAAATACCATGTAGTGACTCTAACTAAGCAAGTGAAAGACCTGTATGACAATAACTTTAAGACTTTGAAAAAAAATTGAAGATATCAGAAAATGGAAAGATCTCACATGTTCATGGATATGTAGAAACAACATAATAAAAATGACAGTCTTACCAAAAGCAATCTACAGTTTCAATGCAATCCAATTATTTCAAAAATAAAGAGTCAAGGGCCCTAGCCTCTGGAAAATTTCATGTGTTAGCTGTAATGGATAATCTAGAAACGTAGCTAAAGAAGGCTCTAAAACAATAGTAAATCAGTGCATGGACCCCTCGCTACAAGTTCAGCTCGTTAGAGAGATTCTGAACAGGTACATCTATTTCTATGAGAAAGAAAATGATGTGGTAACAATTCAGGTCTTCAACCAACTTATTCAAACAATTTGAGAAGATCTCCCAAATCTTGAGTCCAGTGAAGAAATAGAGCAAATTAACAAGCATTTTTATAACATGTTGGAGCATTTGTGCTCAAGGCGGGAAAAACCAGAGTCTGAGGGGCCAATCTATTAAGGTCTCATCCTTTAAAAGAAGACAGATCAGCAACTCCTTTCTACCCACCAGAAAGGGCTTTACTAGGTCTCCCTTCCATAGATTGTGCCTTTCAGAAATGCTGAGGTAGGTTTCCCATTTCTTACCTGTGATGTGTTTACCCAGCACCTCCAGACACCTTGAGGACCTTAACTCACTTCATAATTGTTTAGGTCTGTCTGACCACCCCAAGTAGCATGACTGATCTGCTCTTTAAACTTATTGTGATCTGTGAAAATTGAAAAGAAAACCCACTTAACCTGGCTACTAATGGAGCTCTCTTTCCTTATTTTATTTTGTTGCATTGTTGATTGTGTATTTTCTTTATTAATGGGGAGCACTAACCCAAACATACTTGTTTATTTGTTCTCTGGTCCTATTTGAGATTACTTTAAAGGACACTGTGTGTGAAATTCAGCTTGGGCTTTCCCTGAATGCAAGATAAAAACAAATGTGTAATATATCCTAACAACTAGTATATATTAATGCATGTTGAAGAATTTCAAAGCACCATGGTCAAAAGCAGAAGCTATATTTTGCATATTTGGACTCAGCTATCCGTTAAGAACTATGTTGTCAACTGGACACATCAAAGTAATTTGATTCTATAAAATAGAAATTTTGTGACTTAATGTAATTTATGTATAACCTCCACTATTGTAAATTTATGTGAAATGCATCACAATTACAACTTTTTCATCAGTGAAATAATAAAGTTGCTGTTAACAAAAAAAGAAGAAGAAGAAAGAACGAGCTTGAGGCAGCTAAGACTTCTGTAGTCACCTTGGACCTAATTCAAAAGAGAAATGCCATCTTTATCATCCTCTACTCCCATACTGGGAGGTGTAACAGCTATGGAGATTGTTGTAAGGCATTAATAATGAGTTATTTTTATATATATTAAGAAAGGGGGACCTGTGGGAGCCAGTTTTCAGGTTCCATGTGGCTTTAACCAGCAGGTATGCATAGAGAGGATGATTAGGACCACAAGGGCCTGAGTTCAGGTGTCTGAGATAGTCTGCACTTGGCTGTGCTAGGGGGAAGGTCTTTTGCTCCACTCCTTGATGTCTCTATAAATACCCTGGGGCAGAGACAGTCAGGGCCTGTTGGAAAAGGTTCCAGGCCCTCTTGAGGCTATCCTTAATTTTCTGTTTATCTCCACAATCTAAATCCTTCTATCTAATATTTCCTGCTGCTCACACTCAAGAAAACTCTGGGGAGCTGTGGGGTTGGTGGGTAAATGCTCCACACTAGGGGCTATGTCTTCTCTATCCAGACGTCCTTGTTCTTGAAAATAGTCCAGGTTATGTGATCCGTGTTGTGTAGTACACCTTAAGTCCAATCAGAAAGTGGTTTATTACTGCCATAGCATTCAAGCTGTTATTGCAACAGTGTCCATATCTTGACAAGACAGTCATTATTTTAGTCCCTACAGTTTGCACCTGGGTAAGAGTGTTAGTTACTTTTCTCCAGTAGTATACACAGTATCGTCTTACATTATAAAAGACAGCCAGAAGTTTCCACATTAGCATCAGGTTGATTTCTCCATATTTTGTGAGTCAAACATTTAATATCTTCAGCAATATGTTACCATCAAGTTCTGGAAAGTAATCCAGAGCAATGTCAATAGACTGTAACATTTGGGGTCAATGGGAATCCACTGGCAACAATTCCAAAAGTGATCATCCATTTCTGGTATTGAAGTTTATTTGCTTACATGTGGTGTCTACTACACATGTACTCCACAAATTATTGTGTAATTCCATTAAAATACTTCTAAAGTATTTGCAAGGATATATTTCAGGAAGCTTCTGTAGTATTACTTGGTTTCCTTGCAACTTTTAATATTTTTAAAATTATTACTTTTGAACATAACATTTTTATTGATTCTCCAGGAATTTCACATCATGCACCTGAATCACACTCACTTGCCAATACTTCCATGTTCACTCTTCACCACTGTAATGACACCTCAAAAAAGTAAAAATGAAAAGAATTAAAAATAAGGAAAAAAAAAAACAGGTCCATTTGTGTTATCTACATACTCACTGGAGCATGGTCAAAGTATCAGTGGCCTGCTCCTTAGAACTGAATCCTTCCCTTCCCCTACCCCCATCAGAAGCTATCAGTTGTGGAGAGCTATACTTCTGCATCCTGATCACACTTAAAATAAGTAGTTTTATTCTTTTTGAGATTACATTTATATCATCCCTTTTCCTGTCCTGAAGCCTTCCTATATACCCCTCATTACTCCCTTTGAAATCCATGACCCTCTATTTCATTAATAATTGTTATATCTGATCATAAATACATAAGTACAACCTGCTTAGTTAGCATAATATTTGTGTGTATGTTTTTAGGGCTGATCACTTAGTTTGGGATTACTGATTAGTGTGAACTGAGGGCTGTGCAATTTTCAAAAAGGCCCTTGATGCTCATTATTCCTTCACTTATTTCCTCCTCTTCCTTGCTCTACCTTTCTCAACCCCATTTAATCACTCTTGTTCCATTATCCCCTTAAACCTTTGTTTAACCACGACATTCTATCTCTCCTTCTTTTAATGATCCTTCCAGCCCTATGGCACATTATTAGTTCCCTAAATTCTATGAGTATTTAAAATGAAACACACATATCTTAATATCCGTAGCTAACATCCATACATGACAGAAAATGTAGGATGTTTGTCATACTGAGTCTGGGCCAGCTCATTCAGAGTGATTGTTTCCAGATCCATGCATTTACCTGCAACTGTCAGAATTTTATTTTTCTTAACTGCTGAATAATCTCCACTGAATACTTGTAACTCATTTTTATTTTACATGAATAGCTAATGGATGTCTAGACTGCTTCCCTTTCCTGGCTACTGTGAATGGAGCAGAAATGATCAAGGATGAGCGAGTCTCTGTGAGGCGAGATACAGAGTCCTTTGGCCTATGCCCAGGAATATTATAGCAGAATCACATGGCAGATCTATTTTGTGATTTTGGAGGAATCTTCAGCCTGTTTTCCATCAGTTTGCACTCTCATCAGGAGTGAATAAAACTGCTGCGGTTTAAATTATTTTCAATGGTTTCTATCACAATAAAATATAACATGGGTAAACCAACTTGGAAAGTGGGATGAGTGATTTGTCTTAAGCTGTAGCAGTTTCATTGTATGTTAGTTGAGCTCAGTAATTTCAGCCTGTGACTAAGGAACCGAATCATGGCAAGCACACAAGGCAGATGATGCTAGCACAGTGGAAGGAAGGAATGTAAGTCTTTGTGCCCCGAAATCCTTTTAACAGCAAGGTAAAATTTTACCTAACTACCTGACACTATAGGAAGTTGCTTGAAAAATATTCCATTTCACATATCACTGCAGGCTTGGCACTAATAGGTCAATATTTTTTCTTAGGAGATGTTTATTTGAACTATAACAGCTCCTGCACCAGACATTGTATTATTAAAAGAAAAAGATTAATGAATCTCTTTATACATTCAGTTATAACAAGTAGTGAAGCCACCTTTCATCAATAAGATTTTTCCTTAATATATTTATAAAGTGAAGCTAAATTACAAACCAATGTTGCCACTACCCTGCTCAAAACAATACATGTACCTACTTTTATATTAATCAATGTTTTAATTTTTTATATTATGTGATAAATTTTGATATATTCTTTCATTCAAATAAGGTACAATTTGTATAATTAACAGTTCTGAAGCCCTTGAAAATCGATTAGTACAAGTACACATGTATTGAAAACTGTAGGATTTTTAAACATATATAGACTGTAGACTGTAAAATCTGACAGGACAAAATTTTATAACTTCATTTTATATTTTGAGGCCAGGAATGCCTTCTAACTTTTGAAAAAACAAGTCCCAGTTATTGTGAATCACATATTGCAAATGTAGTGTAGGCTTCTTAAATGTTTCATAATGTGACTACCATTTAAATTCAAATATCAAGATCCATATTAAATCTTAATTTTCAGAATTAATATTATATTAATATGCATAACCTTGGCTGTTTTTAGAATAAAGCAGTAGGTGTCAATAGTAGTAAAAAGTCTGCCCTGTCTATAATTGTACCCCATTGCAAATGATGCCACTAATTTAACTATACTATAAGAAGAAAATTTAACTGCACTCAGCTAACAGATATCTAAAGAGTTGGTAGGCTGAATGAAAACCCCAAGAAATACCAAACTTATGGGAGGCACCGAGGCAGGGGAATCAGGATCTGTCCCTGGTGCATGGGCAGGCTTCTGGAATCTGGTGCCTGTGGTGTGACACATTGCACAGCCTTGGTGCAGTGGGAAGGGGTTTGGACCTGCCTAGGCACAGTGTGCTGGGCTCTGCTGTGTGCATAGAGAAGTCCATAGAGTGCAATAGAAGTTCCATGTTATATTCAAATATGTATAGAAAGTAGGTGCATTGGAAGATGTCATTTTAAATTAATAAGGATGTAGTGCTGCAAGAGGTCTTAATGAGGAAAGAAAAGTAAAGCTTACTATTTTGTTTTAAACTCAGATGAATGAATGTTGTTCATACCTGATAGGCAAGGATTCTACCACTATATCCCTACTCCACTCCTTCTGAATGTAAAGTATCTAACTACTAAACTCTAAGGTCCTAGAAGAAAGCAAGAAGGAAAAGACAAGAAGATAAATTTTAGCTTCACAATCATTTGAGAATAATTGCAAAGGATTCTTTCCAGATTTTTTCATTTAAATATGATACTGGTTGCTCCTTTTATTCTCACCCAGGTTACTGTGAATCAAAGCTGTGGTGATATTGTGTTTCCCAAAATGTTGTGCACCCTAATAAACTTACCTGGGGCCAGAGAACAGAATGGCCACTAGATATAGAGGCAGAAAATGGTGGCACACATGCCTTTAATCCTAGCATTCCAGAGCTCACACTGGAAACAGTTAGGCATGGTGACACAAGCCTTTAATCTCAGGAAATGATGGCAGGAAGCAAAAAGGTATTTAAGGTATGAGGATGAGGAACTAGAGCTGGTTAAGCTTTTAGGCTTTTAGTAGCAGTTCAGCTGAGATTCATTTGGGTGAGGACTCAGAGGCTTCCAGTCTGAGGAAACAGGATCAGCTGAGGAATTGGCAAGGCTGAGGAAGCTGTGGCTTGTTCTGTTTCTCTGATCTTCCAGCGTTCACCCCCGCCCCCCAAAAAAGCAAGCAAGCAAGCAAGCAAGCAAACAAACAAACAAAAAAAAAAACCAAACAAAAGAAATATCAAACTTAAAGCCAAAAAATATTTAAAGCTTAAATGGAAGATGCTTGTGGATAGGCCTGCGATATGGATAGTCAGGTGTTTGAAGGAAGGTTTGGTGAGCACATGTTTTCAGTTTGTAGAGTTGCAATGCTCCTGGAGAGGGCTGGTGCTGAATGCAGCACACCAAATACATGGAGTCAATGCCACTGCAATACACATTATGGAGCAAATTTTAAAACAGTTGATGCAAGCCTTTTTATATGACCCCTCTAATTTTCTGTATTAAACCTCTTTCCTAATGGAGGACATGAAATAAGAGCTCTTTAAAACGGAAACTATTTTCAGAATTCATCTAAATAGATCATTCTGATGTAAGACTTTTTATCTTTGTGACATCTTGTGTGATCTCTGTGTGATCTCTGAATGCCATCTGTGAACTAGAACATAGCCCTAGACATTCAGTCTGCTATGTATTTATCTAGGGATTCTCATTTTAAAGAAACATGAAAAAAACCCATTACTTGAACAATATAGCTAAACATGGGCACTATCTTTTAACTGTCAAAGGATAATTATTAAAGAACTAAAATTTAACAGATTTTATTAATTAACATTTTTATTTATTCATACAAAGTATCTTGGTGATATTGAATATAGCAAAAATTACTCAGTAGATCTTGGCAACAAATCTCCACTAGAATACTCCTTCTTTAACCTATGTTACACTGATAATAGAAATTCCAGTCCCAACAGCACACCCTCACATGGACTCATTATTCTGGCCCACAATCAAGCAGAAGTCTCCCTCTCTATGGAGACCACTATGTACTAGGAGCCTCAGAATACTCCTGCTCTACCAGAGGCCATGCCAGTACAATTCACCTCATCATGATTACTTGATAGTAACATATAATTACACCTGACTTTTCAAAGGAGACTCAAAAATCCAGAAAGGCCTTGAAAGATGTCTTGTAGACTTTAACAAACTAGAGATACCAGCCCAACCTACTCTACTCAGCAAAACTTTCAATCACCATAGATAAAGAAAACAAGATATTCCATGTCAAAGTCAAATATAAACAGTATCTATCTACAAATACAGCCCTACAGAATATGTTAGGAGGAAAACTCCAACCTAAGAAGGTAAACTTTACTCAAGGAAACACAGAAAATAAATAACCTCACACTTGCAAAATCAAAAGAAGGGAACACACACACACACACACACACACACACACACACACACACGCACACACACACACACACTATAACCACCACAACCACCAACAAAATAACAGTATAACAATGGTTGATCATTAATATTTATAAATATATTGGACTATATTCCTCAATAGAAAGGTACAAACTAACATAATGGATGCAAAAACAGGATCCACCCTGCTACGTACAAGAAACATATCTCAACATCAAAGACTAATAGGCAGGTGCACCCCACCTGGACAGCATTCTAGAGATAAACCTATTGTCAGGAGTTCAAGTGAGCCAGCCTTGATGGCATGAGAGCAGAAGAACTGAACTCAGCCCCCTCATAGGCCTCTACAGCAATCAGGAGAGAGGGCCCTGCACCTTTCCTGAGTGAAACAGTAGAGTTCTCCCTGGTGATGTGTGTACAGGTAAGCCAGATCTGAGGAACTGAGAACAGGAAAACTATTCCCACTCCTTACTTCAGGCTGCATTGGGTGAGCTAGCTGGGGAAGTTCTGGAGAGCTCACCCAGGTAGTGAAGATCAGGGAAAACTGTCAGGCTGACAAGTGCAGCTACAACCCAGGCCTAGAACCAGACCTATGAGTTTGCCCAGTACAATATCCACTGCATATGTGAACTGTTGGAGCATGTGAAGGGGACAAAATTACAGATTCAAAATTGCAGACTCTCTATGACACAGGACAACAAAAGAATATCCAAGGGGAGCTCTAGAGAGAGCCTATTATTGATAGTGTGGCAGAAGCCAAACTCTGTGAACCAAACCAATGATTCATAGCACTGAACACTTACAAATAAAGATGAATGAAATAAAGGATAAACTGTGTGACTCAATGGGCCACATTACAGTTTCCACAATGATATTCTTTTTTGTTTGTTTGTTTGGTTTGGTTTTTGGTTTTCCTTTTAAATTTTGTTTTCTTTTAGGGGGATGTTGCATGGGCAGATGACAAATGCAAGGAAATGGGTAGGTAAGTGAAATCAGGATGCATGATGTGAAATCCAAAGGCATCGATAACAGTTAAATAGAAAGAAAGGAAAATTAGTAAGAAAGATGTGTGACTAGGAAATTTATAAAGTAAAGACCAAGATCCTGGCACCCAAGTCAACCAGAATGCCCCTGATCAAAAACAGGCTATTCTGAGCCACCAGATCTTCAGGTGGGATGCATATCCTGGGACCTCCCTCATTGTCTGCCCCAACCCACCCTACCCCAAATCCCACCATACATCAGTGCTGTGTCTTCACCCCTAAAGTGGGCAGAGACAACTCTGCTTGACTAGACACCACCTCATTTATGAGAAGTCCATCTCACAACTTGTGTGGAGACCTTCTGCTCAACCACAGCCCACACAGGCCAGAAGGATCATAGAGGAATCACAAACAAGGTAGGAAACACCCATCCAACCAAAGAAGATATAGAAACCATCATCTAGACTAATAGTAACCCAAAACCCAGATGCCTAGATACCAATGTAAAAACACATTCAAGAGCAGCCAAGTCAATTTGTCACCATCAGAGCCAAGCTATCCTACTACAGCAATCCCTGTTTATTATAACGTACCTGAAGCAGAAAAAAGAGACCTTAAAATCAACTTTATATAGATGATAAAGGTCCTTAAAGTGGGAGTGTATAAATTCTTTAAAGGAAGCAAAGAAACAAAAGAAGAATTGAAGGAAATGACTAAAACTAATTGAGTAGAATCAATAAAGAATATAAATACAAACTCAGTGAACTCTGGAAGTGGAAAATCTAGGTTAGTATCACCAATAGAATACAAGAGATGGAAGAGAGAATCTCAGGTGTTGAAGATATAACACAGCTAATAGCTACATCAGTCAATGAAAATGTTAATTCTATAAATTTCCTAACACAAAACTTCCAGGAAATATGGGACACTATGAACATACCAAACCTAAAAATAATAGAAGTAGAAGGAGAAGAATTACAACTCAAAAGCCCAGAAAATATATTAAAAAATAACATAGAAGAAAATCATTTTAACCTAAAGAAGGACATGACTACAAAGGTAAAAGAAGCTTACAGAACACCAAATAGTTAGGACCATAAAAGGAAGTGCCCTCGGCATGTAATTATCAAACACTAAACATACAGGAGAAATAAATCATATTAAAAGTTGCAACAGAAAAAGAGCAAGTAAATTAAAAAGGAAAAACTACCAGAATTACATTTGACTTCTCAAAAAAGACTAAAAGTCTTAAGGGCCTGGACAAATGTCCTGCAGACACTAACAGACCACAGATGCCAGCCCTGAACTGTACACCGCAAAACATTTAATCAACCTAGATGGAGATAAAAAGATAATCCATGATAAAGTCAAATTTAAACAAAACAGTCTGTCTTGCCTTTTTAATCCCCAGTTATATTGGAAGTAGTCCATCACATATTTTCTTTAGTGTCTTTCAGTGAGACTGTGTTGAATTACAGGCTAATGTACAGGATAGTGATTTTCTATATTCTATTGTGATTTTCTATAGATACATTTTTTAGAGGGTAAAAATTGAAGTACTTTCAGAAACCTTTATAACTTTTGTACTTAAGGCACTGGAAAATTAATTTGGCCATTAAATGGATAAAAACTTCTACCTTTCTATTTGGTCACTGTATGTATGATCAAACAAATTCAACTTGAGACTTTACTGTAAAGACATCTGAAGCATTTTCACACAAAAAGATTTATAGTACCTTTGAGATTTCAGGTAGTCTTTGAAAATTGGTAGGATAGAGCATAAAAAAAGCAAGAGGAAATTGAACAAGGACTACATGTTTGCAGTTGCTGCTTCTTGGTAATGCTGAAGCAGGATTGCTTGGTCCCAGGAGACTGTAGTCATCCTGGGAAACACGGTTGTGCCAGCTAATTTTTGTGTTAATGAGAGACAAGCTAGGGAAGAAAGAATGTTAATCAAGAAAATCCCACTATGGGAAAGGCCTGTAGGCAAGGCTGTAGAACATTTTTTTGATTGATGATTGATGTGGGAGGGGCCAGCTCAGAGTGGACAGTGCCTCATTTTGCCAGGTTGTCCTTGATTGGTATAAGAAATCAGGCTGAGCAAGTCATGAGGAAAAAGCAAGCAGGGATCTTTCATGGCCTCCAGAGTAGTCCTAACCCTGACTGCCTTCTGATGATGGACAGTGATGTGAAAAGTGGAAGCTGAACTAAGCCTTTCCTCTCCCCCAGCATAATTAGGAAGTAATGACAAACATATGGAAATGTCAGCCATCTGCCTTGACCAACAAATAATGTATATATGTTTTGAAGGTTACACTGCATCCAATAAGTACACATGATAATTAAGTGTTCAAATGTTTTGTTTCAAATAGTAGAGATGGAAATGTTAATTACATTTATCATTACTCACTATTTATATGTAAATAATTATGTGAAAGCCTCTAAATGCTATATTATTTTTGTATATGCTTGTTTAAATATATTTTGCAGTAAAGCATATGACATATTAATAACTTTTCAAAAATGTCATTAATGAGAATTTCCACTATGAGGTAGGATATCAAAGAGGAGTCAACAGAAATAAACCCTGTAAACCCTGCTGACCTGAAACAGAAACAATAATGTGAAGCAACCATCAGAATCAAAGTTTGCACAGTGGGGCTAACAGTTGTAATACAGTCTTTAAAATTTACCTGTAATGCAAACAAAATTGAATATGGGTTAAGAGTCAGCTTAAAGAAAGCATGGGAACCTCAGCAGATGGATAAAGAATGTCCTGGCACATTGTGTAGTTGCAAAGTTGAGGAATTTCAATACTGTGTCCATTCTCTCTCTGCTCTGCAGTCACCACTATTAACATCTGATATTCACTGGAAAGATCAAAAACACTGAAGACAGCTTATGCTGGAGAGGATGTGGTGCAAGGGCAACACTCCTCCACTGTTGGTGGGAATGCAAACTTGTACAGCCACTCTGGAAATCAGTGTGGCGGTTTCTCAGAAAATTGGAAATAATTCTTCCTCAAGACCCAGCTATACCACTCTTGGGCATATACCCAAGGAATACTCAATCATACCACAAGGACACATGCTCTACTATGTTCATAGCAGCATTATTCATAATAGCAAGAACCTGGACACAGCCTATGTGCCCCTCAGCTGAACAATGAATAAAGAAAATGTGGCACATATACACAATGGAGTACTACTTAGCAGTAAAATACAACGATATCATGAAATTTGCAGGCAAATGGATGGAACTAGAAAACTCCTGAGTGAGGTAACCCAGACTGGAAAGGGCAAACATAGTATGTATTCACTCATAAGTGGATACTAGATACAAAGCAAAGGATGACCAGTCTACAACCCACAGCTACAGAGAAGCTGGCTAACAAGAAGGGACTCTAAGAGAGACACACAGTTAGCCCAGGAAGGAGAAATGGATTAGATCTACAGAAGCAAACTGGGAGTGTGTGTGGGGATAGTGAAGGACAATGAATGAGGATGAGAACATAAGGAAATGGGAGTTTCAAGCTGGAACAAGAACAGAGTGAGAGGGCAAGGAAAGAGATACCATAATAAATGAAGACATCATGGGAATAGGAAGAGGCAGACTGCCTGGGAAGCTCTTAGGAATCCACAAGGATGGCCCCACCTTAGACTACAGGCAAAGATCAAGAGGGTGCCTGGACTGGTCTATTGTGGTGAACCTAACTATCATCATCGAGCCTTTATCCAGTGACTGATGGAAACAGATGCAGAGATCTATAGCCAGGTGCTAGCCTGAGCTCAGGGAATCCAATCAAGGAGAGAGAGGAGAGATTTTGTGGGCAGGGCATGTCGAGATCATGATAGGAAAATGTACAGTGATGACCAGCCACACTAGTGGAAACCAATAAACTGTGGACTAATTGGTATGGAGCCTCCATAGGACTAGACTAGGTCCTCTGGATATGGGAGACAGTTGTTTAGCTCGAACTGTTTAGGGGACAACCAGGCAGGGGGATCAGGATCTGTCCATGGTGCATGGGTAGGCTTTTTGGAGCTCAGTGCCTACAGTGTGACACCTTGAACAGCTTTGGTGCAGTGGTGAGTCCCTTAGATCTGCCTCAGCTGAGTGTGTCAGGTTCTGCTGGCTCCCCATGGGAGACCTTGATTTGGAAAATGTGGGGATGAGAGGTGGCTTGGGAGGGAAGGCTTGGGGGTGGGAAGAGGGGAGATGTGGGATCTGTGGTTGGTATGTGAAGTGAATAGAAAATTTCTTAATAAAAAATGAGAAAAGACAAAAAAAATCTAACATTCAGGATCTGAGAACTTTTTAGACAAATTGAGAATATTTCCTATGCCAAGGAGAGTACACTAGTTCTCCTATAATTTTCTTAATGTTGTATTTACTCACTAATTAAAAGAGATTTTAATCACCTATCTTATGTTAATCATACCTCAAATCCGTGATTCAGCGTATGCACAAGTAAAAAATACATATGGGGCACCACAACATCTCTGCCTGGATTATGGCAACACTGACCACAGGGCAAGATGCCCTAATGCAATGCCTGCTGCCAGGACCCAGCTCAGACTGTGGACAAGCAGCAGGATACTGGAATCGTTCGTACCCCTTTGCTTGGACAACATAAGGTCAGTCTTCCATGTCCCTATTCCACAGGAAAACAAAAACAAAAACAAACAAACAAACAAAAAAACCACTCTGCTTATGGGCCTGATGGCAGAAGATTGATGCTGTTCTGACTGGTTCCTCCAGTGCTATGGAGACCTGGGTATGGACTGGTCCCTTTCAGTTACAGGACTGGAAGCTGCTTGGTTTATCTTTGTCAAATCTTGGATAGTACTTATGGCTAGGCTAGCTATGTCTTTGACATCTTGACAACACCTGACAACCAAATTTTTCTATAAGACTATAACCAGCTTATTAGCTCATTAAAAAAATGTTCTAAGATATTAAATTTTAAATAAGTCATAAAGGTTCAAATATGACTCTAAGGAAGGTCTGAGGATGTAAAAGCTTCTAAGTTTTGAGGAATTCAAAAAATGATTTAAGATAATAAATGTTTCAGATTGCTCTCCTGTTCTATGATATAACAGTTTAGAGCTTAACATTTAATAGAGTTCTGATAAGCTGGTAGAGTAATGACTACTTACTGTTCAGGTACAAGCTGAACATTTTAGATTAATTATAGATGTCATCTAAATATAAACCTAGAAGTGCTTCTCATCAGAAAAAAATCCCTGTCCAATTTATAGCTCTCTGGATAGAAGGAAAAATGTAAATGCTTTAACCAAAATCTGTAGTTCTTGTTGGGGCTCAAAGGTATGAGTCTACTCCTATTGTTTTACAGATACCCATCACCTGCTTTGTCTATGATATGGATTTCAGTACAGATTGGTAATACTAATGTATCTAAATTTTTATGTTATTTTGTAGGATAGTTAATACAGGCCTCAGAGGATTAAGAGTCTAAAAACTTGGATACACTTCACCGAGGTCTGAAGGATCCCAAATAAGTACAGCTTATTCCAAAGGATGGGATTTTCTCCTCTCCTGGTATTAGGATTCCTGCTCTTCCCAATTACTAAGGATATGGGCCTAAGTGTTCCAAATAAATTCACAAATTTTAACTTCTGTTCCTAGTTTAAGTTTGTCTCAACAAATTTCCACTTGGATGGCAGAAACCTCAAAGCTCAGTTGCTGACTACACTGCTCTAGACAGCTGTGAGCTCCAGACTAAAGCTGACATGGACCAGCCCAGCCAATGTGATTGTTCCCTGTCTCCACAGGGTTAGAGAGAGCCAAGTGCTTCTGACAAATGCCAGCCTTTGACCAGTCTTTCAGCCTTTTGGGGCCATGTCAATGGCACCTCAATGCCAGCTCAAAGTAGTTCCAGAAGAGAATATATCATCCCATGTTCCCTGTTCAGAAAAGGCTGAAATGCTGTGTCAAAAAAAAAAAAAAAAAATCCCTGGCATAGAGGCAAGGTGGCCGATTATAATGCTCATTGACATACCAGGAAAGGTAAAAGATAACATGGCCATTATTAGAGAGGGAAACTTACAAGCTAACTGCCCAAAACCCATGATTGGGTTCCATTAGACACAAAAGAAGGGGGAAAATGCAGAACCAAAGCACCTCCATTTTAAGCAAGTCCCTAACCCCAGTTTGGAAAAGGACTGAGTTTTGAATTCTCAGAACTGCCAATATCAAGTTAATCATCTGGTAGTGAATTTTAACCATGGAATGTCCCAACCCGTGGGTAGCCAATGAGAAATGGTAACAAACACCCATCCACCTAGCAGTAAGATAAAGATAAGGTTTCTGGAAAGTCTCTAGAAGTGAGCCAATCAGAATTGTACCCAGACTAGCAACCCTAACTGATGTAAACTTGTGGTTTTTGCCTTTAAAAACTGAGCTTGCATAGGGGCGTGCACCTCCTCCAGCCTTTACTGTGTTGGATGGCTTGACAGAGTCTCTGCCTAGGCTTGTATTGCCCCCCAATAAAGCCTTCCTTTCACATTCCATTTTGCTTTTCTTTGGTGGGCCCTCTGGGGGTCACAATCTGGGTACAACCAAAACAGTGTTTGGGTTTGGTTTGTGCTTAAATCCAGGGTCCAGGAGGAAGCCCCCACTATGTCAGGAGGGGGGAGGTCTCTTCTGGGTCAATGGAGCCTTTCGGCCATAGAGGGACTGTAATATTCCCTCTTAGGAACACAGAGGATGGACAGCCTTTGAGTAAAGACATCCAGATTGTGGCCCAGATCTATAAAGTTTGTTTTCCTTGCCCTTTTTTTAATGAGACAAGATGTACCTGAGTATGACCTTCAACTGTTCTTCAGCCTTCATCTCTTAAGTGCTGGTATTGTACCACTGTACCATCATGTCCTAGATCCAGGTATCAAATGCAGTGCTCTGAGCATGCTCGGCAAGCACTCAGGTAACTGAGCTACATCCTGTCTCTTCCTACTTATTTCAAAAGACAGGAAATGGAAGATGTTTTAGGTCTTTGCCCTTTACTTACTATTTAATTCCCCTCCCCCAACAAATGCTGTTTTCAGCCTCTGGAATGAACTCTGCCAAACTGGCCCTCACGATCCCTCACTCCTGGCCATACTCCCACATCCCTGGCTGAAAAAGGCTGGGATCCAGGTCCTCCCTTACCTTGGCACCAGCCCTGCCACAGCACTGTGGGAAGAAACCACAGTAGTCCCAGTTGGGTTCTTCCTTCACAGGCAGCCAGACAAAAGCTTCCAGCTCTCACAGACTGGGTCCTGCTGCTCCTGGGATGTCACGGAGGACAGCTGCAGTTGGTCCACTGTATGCCACCTACTCCTTTAATGCAGAGGAATCTGAAGGAGGGGGCAGAGAGGTGACTCCTAGTTAAAGCAGAGGTTGTGGTGCATGTGGGACAGCTCTCTACAGTCACCTACCAAGCAGCTAGGTTTTTGTGTGGGAGTCCATCCATCAACCCACTCTGTCCTACTGTCAATGTAAAGCATAAGCAGCTTGTCCTTGGCCACTCTGGAGTCTCCTTGCAAGGAGCCTCCCCATGATATTATCTGTTGTCCCAAAGGCTCCCATTATCCAGGCAACCTATGTAGTGAGGAGCCTGGAATGCCTCCAGCTGCTCAAGGCTGTTTACAGTTCAAGCCTGAGGCAAGACTCCCTGGGGCAACTAGATCAGCAGCTCATGATGTGAGGACTCAGCCTTTCCTGTCCAGGTTGCTGCTTTCATTGTTTGGAGCCACCTACAGTGTACACAGCCGTTTTTGCTATGCCCTTCAAGATGTAGCTTCTGGATCTGAAGCCTCTGCTCCTTGGTGGTCTGCTCTATATGTGATACAGCATGGCCTTGCAAGGTTGGCTCTGTCACCTGTCCTGGATGACTTTCCCAAGGTGCTTGGTTTGGGCAAATGATCCAGGGTTTGGCAGGATTGCTTGAACCCACTACACTTTTACTTTCTGGATCTTTCCTGAGCTCCCAGGTGAGAAGGAAGAGAAAAGGGGAAAGGGCAGGAACAGGAAGATTCATTGGTTCCTCCTCTCCCAAGAACTCAGATTGTTGTGGAAGCTTCCAGGTCCTCACAGTAGTGACTAGATGTTGGGTAGTGGAAAGGTGTACAAAGACATTAAAGGCTGAGACTGGTATGAGCTTTCCATCCAGTTCTTATCATCATGCTGCAAAATTAACAGCTGGTGATTTCTCCCAGCACAGTCTGTGGTCACCCAGTTCATAGACGCTACATTCTACTCACTCATCTTTGTATTGTAGCTGCTAGCTATGTCTCTGGCAGATAGCTTCCTATGGACTCTGATTGTTCTGTTATGTATCCAAGCCTTCTCTCTCTACTCATTTTGCAAAGGTTGTTCTAAATGTGTAGGACTTCCTGGGGCAAGAAACCAAGGAAGAGAATAGCACCACTGGTGACTCATGGATTACTGGCAGGGGTAGCAGCCTCAAGGAAGAGAAGGCTAGCACCAGGGCCAGGGCCAGAAAAGGTATGCTGGAGTCTTCGGGTTAGAAAGAATGCATCAATCTTTGACTACTTAACCTACTATTGTTTGATGTTGGGTTGCAGCTGCCACAGTAGAAAGAGAAGCTCACTAAGAAGCTTGACCTTCATTTTCAATTTTTTGGGGGGGAGGGGAAAACTGACACCTACTGGTAGCTCACTCTAATTATTTCTAAGCAATTGAATTTGCTTTGAAGAAATACCTTGTATTTTCTAGAAAAAGAAGTGACTTCTCTTGCAACTGTACTTACCAATATGAATAGAATAGTGAGTTTGCTTAGAGGAAATGCACTGTCTTATCTAGGAAACAGGTGATGGCCTACACAGAACAGTAGATGTCCAACACAAAGTAAATTGAGTGGAACTTTTTGTTTCATAATCCTTTTTCTTGACATTTTATTTCTTACCCTACAAGTTTTTTTGTTTATAACTTATGATATTACTGAGGATTCTGAAAATACATATTTTCTTCACTTTGACAAATTATATTTCTCTATTAACTGTCACCAAAGCCTGAAAGCTTCTCTGGTGAGTGCTGAGAATTAGTGTAATCTATTGGTATAGCAATAAATACTTACAAGGTGGTTTGTTATTATGTCAACATAATAAAACAGCAGCAATAGCTTCTCACTTGTGTCCTATGAACTTTACTGTCAAGGGTGTCTGACATGTATTTCCTGATTCTTAAGTCTATTTTCAATATGCTGTTTGCCTTTTGTTGACTACAATTTAAAAAAAAATAAGGTATCACAGTTTATCTTGTTTCCTCTCTTTACTTTCATTTGGATTAAAACACTTTTTTTCTTTTCTAATGTCACCATAATTTCTCTGTTCTTTAAGAAACAAATAGCAGTTATTTAATGTAAGTTCCATCTGATATGTAGACTATTTAGTGCCAACGTATTGTTATATTAGGTCATCGAACACAGAAGTTATGTTCTGTGACTTGTCCTGGTTAGTTATCTGTCTACTTGACACAAGCTAGGGCCAATTGGCCAGAAGAACCTAATTTAGCAATTGCATCTCTGAATTCTCATGGCAAAATTTTGAGGCATTTTCTTAATTTTGATAGATGTTATAGTCACATCCCTGTACTGGTATTGCTGTGTGATATTAGAGATTACCCTGGTAAGCTATGGTATCCAACACAGTATGTAATTAACCTTTCTGTGTGTCCTCTGTCTTAGTTCTCACTACCAAGTTCTTGCTTGAGTTCCTACCCTACTTCCCTCCATGATGAACAGTGACATGGAGGCATAATCAAATAAACTCTTCTCAAAATGAAATTGTCATGAGACTCTGAAATTTTAACTGTATCACCACCTAAAAATATTTGACATTAAAGCCACTTTATGTATGTAGGTCCATCTACATTTGGCCACATATTCACACAGACACACAGACACACAGACACACAGACACACACACACACACACACACACACACACACACACTCCCTCATTTACTCACATGCACACACAGTTGAAACCTGATTTGTGGACAAAACATAGAGAATCAGAGATTGTATTAAACATTTTAGGCATGCAAATATTGTTCTTTACATTTTGAATGACAGACAATTCTTTGCTTGTCTTAAATGAATGTAAAAGAATACTAGATTTACAATAAACATAAAATAACCAAATGAAAAGTAATGCTTACCCTCTGGAGGCTCACCAAATGTAATGCTATCCCAAATCCAGTCTTTCCATAGTACACAGGGATAAATCGCACAGAGATGTGTATTTGAAAGTATTAAGGTAAGTCAAGTCAGTTTCTTTTTCTTCAATTAAATGACAAATTGAATTATCTTTGGGACTACATAAATTTTCTTCACTCTTCCTGTTTCTTCCATTTATAACTTTTTTTGGAGGTTTTCTAATATCAATCTAACCCTAACTCTATGTAAAACTATTTATGTCCAAAATAGAAAACTTAGATATTTTTAAACATAAATGGTGTATGCTGTGTGTTAAATGTCAATGCACTGTTCCACAGGGACTTGAATGTAACATGGTCACTGTCATATAGCAGCACATTATCAATGACAGCACCACAAAGTACATCCTGCCAACAACATGTGATCCTGCTGATGGCCCGAGTAGTGATGAAACTTGCTCTCCATTGCCTCATTGTCGTATACTCAATAGCTGCAGACAAATGAGCTCATGATGAAAAGTTAAGTCAGAATAGAATGATAAAAAACCCACGAAGAATATGTTCCTCAAAACTATCTAGACAATAAGAATAATGTTTCCTGATACAATTAAAATTACAATTAAGATACATGTATCTATGTGGGAGCCGATTTTCATGTTTCCTAGTGACATTACCCAGCAAGTCTGCATAGAGAGGAAAATTGGATCATGGGCCTGAGTGCAGGTATCTTACATGCTCTGCACTTGGCTGTGCTGGGGGAGGTCTTTTGCTCTACTCTGTTTCTACAAATATCCTAGGACACAGATAGCGTGAGCCCAGTGGAGTAGGTTCCAGGCCCTCTTGAGGCTATCCTGTATTTCCTGTTCATCTCCAAACTCTAAATCCTTCTATCTAATATTTCTTGCTGCTCTCACTCAAGAAAACTCTGGGGAACTGTGGGGCTGGTGGGTTAGATGTCAAAATCCTCCCTTGTTAAAAAAGCAGAAGCTTGATTTTCAGTCTGTAAGGAAACCACACAGACCCTTAAAATAAAGATGGAGTAAGACCCTACATTCAGAAGCAGAAGAGCTGCCACTGTGGTATGGGGAAGTGTTTCTGGGGCAGAGGGGACAAACTGAGACCAAACTGGGGATTGTCAGGGAGAATGACATTCTGAAGAAGAAAAGCAGAAGGAACAGATTCCTCCCCAGAAGTTGCAAAACCTGGGGAAAGCTGCTAGAGGACAGTGTGTGTGTGTGTGTGTGTGTGTGTGTGTGTGTGTGTGTGTGTGTGTGTGTGTGTCTACCTCCAGAGGCAGCTAGCAGAGGAACAGAGCCGCAGCCTGAAGTATCTGAAGCTCTGCTTCTGGGGGTGGGGTGGGGAGAGGACCAAGCAAAATGAGATAAAGATCTATGGATGAAAATCTCTCTGAAGGAGCTGTGGGAAGGCTCTGTTGTAAATGTTTTTGTTTTTCACTGACTGGCTAAGGCTAACACAAGGCCCAAGGGAAGTTGGTAAAAGGAATGCCTGCCTCAATGCATGCAGGTGTGGTTCTTATGGGGGGGGCAGAATCAGATGGAGAGACACCTGTTGAGGCCAGCTAAGAGAGAGCAGAAATCTCCCTTAGTTGAAAACTTAAAAGGCTTGGTTCAAATCTCCCATTGCAAAAGCAAAAACTTTGGTTTTTTTTCATTATTCTTTATTAAGAAAATTTCTACTCACTCCACATACTATCCACAGATCCCCCCTCCTTTCTCCTCCCTCCTCCCACCCCCAGCCCTCTTTCCCAAGCCATCCTGCATCCCCCCCATGCCCCAAATCGAGGTCTCCCATGGGGACTCATCAGAGCCCAGCACACTGAGCCTAGGCAGGTCCAAGCTCCTTCCCACTGCACCAAGGCTGTCTCCAGAGAGTCTAGCTAACAGGGAAAGACTAGGAGGGACACATGGATGACCCTGTGAAGAAGTGGATGTGAACTACATGAGTGGACTGTGTGTGTGTCACACCACAGGCACCGGATTCCAGAAGCCTGCCCATAGACCAAGGACAGATCCTGATCCCCCTGCCTGGGTACCCCCCAAACACTTTGAGCCAAACAACTGTCTTTCATGTCCAGAGGGCCTAGTCCAGTCCCATGGAGGCTCCACAGCCACCAGTCCACAGTTCATGGGCTTCCATTAGTGTGGCCAGTCATCTCAGCATGTCCTCCCATCATGATCTTGACATCCTTGCCTGCAGTCTCTCTCCTCTCTCTCATCAATTGGATTCCCAGAGTTCAGCCTGGTGCCTGGCTGTGGATCTCTGTATCTGCCTCCATCAGTCACTGGACAAAGGCTCTATGATGACAGCTAGGTTATTTGCTAGGCTGGTCACCACCATAGTAGACTGGTCCAGGCACCCTCTGGACCACTGCCAGCAGACCAACGTGGGGTACTCACTCATAAGTGAATACTAAATGTAAGGGAAGGCATGGCCAGACTGCATGCAACCCACAACTCCAGAGAGTCTAGCTAACAGGGAAAGACTAGGAGGGACACATGGATGACCCTGTGAAGAAGTGGATGTGAACTACATGAGTGGACTGTGTGTGTGTGTGGGTGGTGGTGGCAGAGGGCAAAGAGTAGGGGATGAGAACATAGGGAGATGGGAGGGTCAAGCTGGAACAGGGACAGAGTGGGAGGGCAGGGAGGAAGATACCATGATAGATGAGGACATCATGGGAACAGGAAGAGGCAGAGTGCTGGGGAGGCTCTCAGGAATCTACAAGGTTAACCCTGCAAAAGCAAAAATTTGGAAAGCAAGCCCAGTAAGAGAGATCAGATATTTCCCAATCTTCTGTGGTTGAAAATCCCAGGACTCAGGAGGCAGAGGCAGGCAGATCTCTCTGAGTTCGAGGTCAGCCTGGGCTACAGAGCGAGATCCAGGAAAGGCACAAAGCTACACAAAGAAACCTTGTCTTGAAAAAACCAAAAAAATAAAAATGCAAAAATCTTGCTTCAAACCTCCCAGGAAAGAACTTTGAAAGTAAGCCCGGTGAAAGAAAAGTAGAAGTTGACTTTCAGATCTGAAAAGAACTATGGGAGGTAAAGTCTGAAAGCAACTTGTAACATTAGACTGCTATCAAGAAATGCATTCTTCCACTAAAGACGGCGACATTGCCTGAAAAAACTTTTCAGCTCAAATAGAAGTTCATAGTAAACTTAAAATACAGCTTTTAAAAGAATAAGAAAGAAGAAAATTGTCTCCAGAATTTGTTGAATACTAGTTCTAAGGAAAAATTCTAAGAATATGGAACTTGGAGCTATGCTGCTTTTTGGCTTTACTGGCTCCTTTGAGCAAAATACCTTACTTTCCTTAACAGCCATTTTTGCTAAGAGTTTTATAGTATTTCAACAGGAGTTTCACCCTCATCCTGAAAGTGATGAATTTGGGTAAAGGGACAGCCTTTAACTAGAAACCGTTTGTCAACAAGCCATTTTAAAATCCTTAAGAAAGCGTGGGAAAGCAATCCATACTCTGAAAATTGTTTGAGAAGAAACATATGGGAAATTAATAAAGTTCTTTACCTTTTGATCAAACAGCCTGCAATAAATAATGCCTTTGCAAATCTAATAAGAAGACAAGGAAACAGGCATTCAAAAAGAAACAACTGCTTTATAGATGGGAACAAACTTCAGAAAATCTAGCTGACTTAAAAAGTAGAGTTGCTTCCTCTGAAAGTTACTTATAAGAAATCAATGCTAAATATCACAGCTGCTAACAACCATAACATCAGGGGTTAAAGCTAATGAAGTGAAAATACTAAATCATGAAAATGGTCTTCCTCAGAGTAAACTAATGAAGGATATGTTTCATGAAAGAACATCTATGTTTTTGAATCTTTCTAAGAAATATTAGGCTAATAAAAACTCTGAGTTTTTTTAAAAAGTTAAAACACAGCTCTTGATATTGAGGTTCCGTCTTGCAGTCTTGGAATAGTAGGAGTACAAAGAGGCTTCCAGGCTGCTGAGGAGTTTGAGACAATTGTAACTAAGTTTCAGCAATGTTTTCAGACCTGCTGAAAGCCGCAGGTCTGGAACTCTACTCCAATTTAGACAACTATCTTCTCCTGCTGGGAAATTGACTTATGGAATGACTCGCTAAGAAATTCAGAAACAGAATGTTTTTTACAAGGTTTTTCTTCTTTCCTTTTTTCTTTCTTTTGGGTTTGCTGTAAACTGAGAGTTTTTGTAGAAGATCTGCAATTCATAAAGTACCGTTTAGCAACAGAACTCACTAAATCCCAGAGTTAAGAAAGCCATTAAAGAAATAGATTCTCATTTCCAAAGAACTCTCAGAACTATCAAAGCTGATTATAAGCTCTAAACTTTATAGTGTACTTTCTGTCTAGTTAAGAGAGTCATTCTAATAGAGATAGTGATGATAATTAAGAGTCAGAAGTAGGAAATTATTCTGTCTTGTTAGAAAATGTTCAGTCTCTTTTTAGTGTTAAGAAATCTTTAGATGTTTGCTAAGTTAGATATATACTAATGGTAGCCCTATAGAGAATTTGCTTAACATAGATTTGTAAAATAGATCAATGGAGCTTCTTTAACAATGCCTAAGATAGTCCTATAATAAGCTTATGAAAAGTATGTAAGTTCCAATAAGATGTAAAGATGCTAGTTGTAAATGTAAGTTTAAATAAGAATATAAGATGAATATAAGTAAATAAGAACCATATTTGCTAAAGTAGTCCTATAGTTTCCTTAAGAAGTATAAATAATCAAAGACCTCAACATAAATCCATTTACACTGAACTTGATAGAAGAGAAAGTAGGAAATAGTCTGGAGCGCATTGACACAGGAGACCACTTCCTAAATATAACACCAGTAGCACAGACACTGAGAGCGACAATTAATAAATGGGACCTCCTGAAACTGAGAAGCTTTTGTAGAACAAAGGACATGGTAAATAAGACAAAATGACAGCATAAAGAATGGGAAAAGATCTTCACCAACCATACATCTGACAGAGGGAGGACCTCCAAAATATTTAAAGGACTCAAAAAGCTAGACATCAAAATACTTAAGAGTTCAATTAAAAAATGGGCTACAGGGCTTTACAGAGAATTCTCAACAGAAGATTCTCAAATGTCTGAAAGGCATTTAAGGAGCAGCTCAACATCCTTAGTCATTAGGGAAATGCAAATCAAAACAACTCTCAGATACCATGTTATACCTGCCAGAATGGCTAAGGTCAAAAACACTGAAGACAGCTTATGTTGGAGAGGATGTGGAGCAAGGGGAACACTCCTCCACTATTGTTGGGAATGTAAACTTGTACAGCCACTCTGGGAATCAGTATGGCAGTTTCACTGAAAGTAGGGAATAAGTCTTCCTCAAGACCCAGCTATACTACTCTTGGGCATATACCCAAGGAATGCTGTAGTGCCCTGGAACTCCCAAGTTGGGTAACTGCACCCTGCTTGCCTGTCCTTGCCCTTGATGTCCTCCCTATGCTGATTCCCTGCCAGTCTCCACCCTCCTGAATGCTCATTGGAGGTTCTTTGTTTGTGTTTCCTGCATTTGGTGTAAACAGCTTAGATACAAGAATATAGAACATTCAGTAGCAAATTTCTGCCCTCTGGGGTTCCTCCATTGTTCTGTAAGCCTGTATTTAAGGTTCCCTCCCTTCTTCAATAAATGGCATTTGGCATCCTCTGGCACAAATGACCCACTGTCTTTTGTCTTTGTTTTTCGATCCACAGCCCCTCACTCAGACATGGTGAATGGGTGGTGGTAGCACGGGCGCTACTGCAACAGAATGCTCAACCATACCTCAAGGACACATGCTCAACTATGTTCATATCAGCATTATTCATAATAGTCAGAACCAGGAAACAACCTAGATGCCCATCAAGTGAAGAATGGATAAAGAAAATATGGCACATATACACAATGGAGTATTACTCAGCAGTAAAAAAAAAAAAAAAAAAAAAAGATATCATGACATTTACAGGCAAATGGATGGATCTAGAAAATATTATCTTGAGTGAGGTAACCCAGACTCAGAAGGACAAACATAGTATGTACTCACTCATAAGTGGATACTAAATGTGAGGGAAGGCATGGCCAGACTACAACCCACAACTCCAGAGAGGGTAGATAACAGGGAAAGACCCTATAAGGGACACATGGATGACCTTGTGAAGGAGAAGTGGATGAGATCTACATGAATGGACTGGGTGTGTGTGAGGTGGCAGAAGGCAAGGAGTAGGGGATGAGAACATAGGGAAATGGGAGGGTCAAGCTGGAACAGGGACAGAGTGGGAGGACAGGGAGGAAGATACCATGATAGATGAGAACACCATGGGAACAGGAAGAGGTAGGGTGCTGGGGAGGCTCTCAGGAATCCACAAGGTTGACCCTATCTTGGTCTGCTGGCAGTGGTCCAGAGGGTGCCTGGACCAGTCTACTATGGTGGTGACCAGCCTAGCAAATAACCTAGCTGTCATCATAGAGCCTTTGTCCAGTGACTATTGAAGGCAGATACAGAGATCCATGGCCAGGCACCAAGCTGAGCTCCAGGAAACCAATTGATGAGAGAGAGGAGAGAGACTGTAGGTGAGGATGTCAAGATCATGATGTGAGGACGTGCTGAGATGACTGGCCACACTAGTGGAAACCCATGAACTGTGGACTGGTGGCTGTGGAGCCTCCATGGGACTGGACTAGGCCCTCTGGAAAAGGAAGATGGTTGTTTGGCTCAAAATGTTTGGGGGGCATCTAGGCAGGGGAATCAGGATCTGTCCCTCGTCTATGGGCAGGCTTCTGGAATCTGATGCCTTTGGTGTGACACCTTGCATAGCCTTGATGCACTGGGAACGGGTTGGGTCTGCCTAGGCTTAGTGTTCTGGGCTCTGCTGACTCCCCGATTTGGGGGATGGGAGGATGCAGGGTGGCTTGGGAAAGAGGGCTGGGGGTGGGAGGAGGGAGGAGGAAGGAGGGGGATCTGTGGATAGTATGTAGAGTGAGTAGAAAATTTCTTAATAAAGAAAAATGAAAAGAAGTATAAATAAGTATATGTTAATATGTTATAAGTGAGTTTGTAAAAAAGTGTAATGTTGAGTGTGAGTTTATGCTTAAGCATATGTTTTATGTGAGCTTGGGAAAAAGTGTAAATATTGAGTGTGCATCTATGCTCAATGTATATGGTGAAGGAGCCTGAGACACAGAGGATAGTGTCCTAGCAGACTGCAAAGCTGGTAGTCTGAATGATTTCAAAAGCTCCAGAAGCTGCTTAGAAGGTAAGAATGGTAGATGCCACAACCAGTACAAGGCATCCACAGCTGAGACCCATGGAAAATAAATTCAACACAGAAAAATCAGAGCTAACAGCAAAAATGGTGCAATTTAAAATATTACTGTAACAAAAAATAATTGTCTCTGGCTTGAGAATGAAAGTTTCCGAGACACTTGTTGGAACTCAAATTGTTAACTGCAAAATGTTTTCGTTGTAAAACATTTCTTCATATTTGTAAGTGAAAGTCTAACGCCAGAATTTACTTTTTAAAAAACTTTTTGAACTTAAAAAAATGAGATAAAACTACAAAAAATACTGTTATGGATTTCTTCATATTTGGAAGGCCAGTACCAGAATTTATTATTTGAATTTTGGGACTTAAGAAATGAAATGAACAATAGTGATTTCATTGCAATGGGATAATTTTGAATTTACTTATAGTGATGACCTAGGAACTGTTTTCTGGAATTATGTGTGTTAAAAATGGAACTGTTTAAATGAAGAAATTTATTGTTTCTACCTAGAATCAAGATACAGTTTTGAGTATGCATATATGCTTTATTCACTGGTGACTCACAAATTGTGTGCTAAAATGGAATTGTTTTATGGAACTGTTTATGTAAAAATGGAGTTCCTAATGGAACTGGTTTTGTGTTACAAATGAAACAGTTTAAATGGAAAAGTTTTGGTTTTCTAACTAGGTTTGAGATATTATTTTTAAAAATGTATAAAGAAAAGGAGTTATGAGTGAATTAAGGTTGAATGTATGTTTGCAGAAATTATGTTAAGCTATTGATATTAATGAACCCTGGTTTGAAGTTAAGGAAATATTTAAGTTGGATGTGAAAACATCAGAAGTTTTTTCCTATGTTCTGTTAGCAAAAAATTCAAATGGTTCTAATAAGAGTTTAAAGTTGAAAGACTGAGAAAACTGTAACTATATCTAGCAACATATGTTAATCCAAATGGTTCTATTAAGAGTTTGCTTTGAGATGTAAGCTTGAGAGTATTGTAACTACATATAGCAATATTTATGTTAACCTGTTACTGATAACGTTGAATTAAGGGATTTTTCAAGTTTGGAATTGCATTAAGAGTTTTTGGTTTAGAAAGAGCTGGATACAGCTAAAGACTGCTGTAGTCACCTTGGACCCAATCCAAAAAAAATGCCATCTTTATCATTCTTTACTCCCATACTGGGAGGTGTGACAGCTATGGAGATTGCTGTGAGCTCTTAATAATTAGTTATTTTTTTTTATATATTAAGAAAGGGGGAACTGGGGAAGCTCATTTTCAGGTTTTCTAGTGGCTTTGTCCAGCAAGTCTGCATAGAGAAGATGATTGGACCATGAGCCTGAGTGCAGGTGTCTGAGATGCTCTGCACTTGGCTGTGCTGGAAGGAGGTCTTTTGCTCAACTCCTTGACATTTCTATAATTTCCCTAGGGCAGAGACAGGGCCCATTGGAATCAGTTCCGGCCCTCTCCAGGCCATGCTGTATTTTCTATCCGTTTATCTCCACACTCTAAATTCTTCTAACTAGCATTTCCTACTAGTCACACTCAATAAAACTCTGGGGCAGGTGAGAAGCCACCCCACATATCTGTTAAACTGAAGCATTTTAGACATCAGGATTAAATAGCCTTTTCACTATCCAACAAAAGGGAGGAGCTTTTCAAACAATTCCTCAGAAAAGATAGGGAAGCACATTATTAACTCTTTGTGTGTTCACATGTCTATAAGCAATTTAAAGGAGTCATGCTTGATTGAGGTTTAAAATTCAAATGGATACAGGTCATTATGTGGGGAATGATGTTGGTCACATGGTATCTAGACAGGGAAATGAAAATAACTGCTAGTGTTCAGTCACCATTCTTCTGTTTCTGTTGTTAGAGATCCAAGTGTATTGAGAGCCATAACTCTACAAGACTTTCCCTGAGTTCCTGGAGAGAAGACTGAGGGAACATTAATTCTGTGTCTTTGCCCAGGAACAGACTATGCAAAGCCAGCCTGGGGCTGGAGCCAGTACTTCCAAGGAGTCGATTGGGTGTATTTACTGGAGAGCCAAGATCTCTCCCTGTACAGGAATATGATTGTCAGTCCCCAAGGCCTCTATTGCTTTGTCTGTAATTGTCATGAGATATCCCCTTGTTCCCCCTTGTCCCAGCATTGTTTAGCTCCTGTTACCATATTTCCATTGTGTTGATAGTTTTTTCTAAGTTTGTCCCATTTGAAGACAGCATATGAGATGCTGTAACTTCATAATAATCTTGCTTGGCAAAAGGAAATAGATTTTGTAAGGACTCCAGAGATAACACATCCTATTCTATTTATTGTGTGATCCTCTGAAGCATCCTTTTCAGGATGCTGTCACTGAAGAATGACTTTGTGGTCCAGGAATGGTGCCAGGCCCATATTAGGATTAGCCATTTTTATTGATCAGATAACCTGATTGCTATGTTTTCATTCCCCATTTAAGAACTAGAATATCAGTTCTGCACACCTGCCACACATTCACAACATGACTTGAATAATTAAGGAACAATACAATAATACAAATAAGTACAAGTTAAATCCCTGTGCTCCAAAACTATATGGAACTTCATCTCTCATTCTTTGAAATAATTCAAATTGGATTTCTCACCTGCAGATCAGAAGTAACTTGAACATATTATATGAATCCCATTCTGATATACACATGCAGGAAATAGCATCCCGGATGCCTGTCCAAGAGTGTTTCAGAGATGTTGCATGGGATGCTGCAGTAAGAAAGTCTCTGCACTGCCAGTACATCATGGAGAGACAGCCTCTAGATGGGGAAAAAGTCTGTTCCCCATTCATTTCATCTGGAATGAACAACCATATTACATGAAGAAAGAAAAATCTCAAACATACAATTACCCAGTTCACCAAAGTCTGCAAAGGTTTTGAGCAAAAGATATTAAAAATTACAAACATATTATTCAAACAGTTTATAAAAGAAAGATCAAAATTTTACTGACAGAAAAAGCACATCTCAAACCATTGAAGACAGAAAACATTTAGAAAATAAATTCCACAAAGTAGGTTAGGATGAAAGGGGGAAAATCCTCTCTGTTGTAGTAGTAATGGAATGGATCTACTGTGGCCACTATGGAAATTAGTATAAGGTTGGATCAAAAATTACAATTCAAACTACACGATCCCTCTGTACCACAGGAGATCATGCTTTAGAACTTGGTTTGACTGTGAACATATGCAATTGGTATGGGTACTGGATGACTGACTGGGTGTTGAGTCACAATAATTCATAAATTTTCTGGTATTGGCACAATGACAGTTTCTCCAGAGGACAGGAAACAGAGGTAGTTTCCTGAGATTCTGCACCTGTGACTAGCCCACATTAGTGTATGAACAACACAGAAAGTACTATGCTCCTGGCTGAATTGTTCTATATGATACTGCCCTTCCCTATCATGAACAACAGAAGACATGTTGTCCCATGATTCAGCTTAAGCTCTGAATGACATAGACCCTTTATGACCCTCTCACCTCTCATTCCTATAGAAGTTTTAATGAAATAAACTCCAATGGTGTTCATGCAAATTAGTGCTGAAACAGATGGGGCCTAAGCTGCTCAGCAGGTGATTTTCCCTGTGGCATTTACATCATGGACATGCATGAAATCATGGCACCTGGGGCTGCAGAATATGATCCTCACAACATGTTTTTCTTCCATTGTTGATGAAAATTTTGCAGACCTCAGATGCTGATCCTTAGGCCAGAATTTTCCAAATATATTCAGGAAGCATGGCACAGATGGGCAAAAGGGAACTGGGATATATATACACGTGGTCCCCAGTCAGCAACTACAATAGGCACATAGACTTAAATGCATATGTGACATTTGTTGCATGAGAAATAGGTTTCACCACTGCTCAATCTTGGATCCTGGAAGACATGAAGAAGCTTCATGCTTTCACTATTTCCTTCTTGCTCCTAAAGTTTTCTCTTGTCTTGTGCAGTTTGACAGAAACCAGCTGCTTTTGGAGAATAAAGCACAATGAAGAAGTTGATGGAGATTTGA